>NW_024082478.1:116044-153467 GCF_003009895.1 Hyaena hyaena
CATGTTGCTACACATGGCCAGATTTCATTGTTTCTCATTGCCATGTAGTATTCCATGGTATAGATAAACCACATCTTCTTGATCCATTCATCTGTTGATGGACACTTAGGCTCTTTCCATGTTTTAGCTATTGTGGAGAGTGCTGCTATGAACATTGGGGTACATGTGCTCCTATGCCTCAGCATTTCTGTATCCTGGATCATAGGGTAGTTCTATTTTTAACTTTTTGAAGAACCTCTATACTGTTTTCCAGAGTGTCTACACCAGTTTGTATTACCTCCAACAGTATAAGAAGGTTCCCCTTTCTCCACATCCTTACCAACACCTTTTGCTTCCTGTGTTGATGTAGCCATTCTGACAGGTGTGAGATGATATATCATTAGTTTTGATTTGTATTTCCCTGATGATCAGTGATGTTAAGCATCAATTTATGTGTCTGTTAGCCATCCGTATGTCTTCTTCAGAAGAACGTGTATTCATATCGTCTGCCCATTTTCTTAACTGGATTATTTGTTTTGGGGAAGTGTTAAGTTGTATATGTTCTTTTTATTTCTTGAATAGTAACCCTTTCTCAGATATGTCATTTGCAAACATCTTCTCCCATTCTGTAGGTTGCCTTTTAGTTGTGTTGATTGTTTCCTTTGCTGTGCAGAAGCTTTTTATTTTCATGAAATCCCAATAGTTTATTTTTGCTAAAATACAAAACCTCTCTAATGATACTCTTTTGTGTTTATCAGGTTAATGTTTCTTCTACTCTTTTTCCGTTTTTACTTCTCTCTTGATTTTCATAAAAATATATTCTATCAATGTGTGTGTTTTCTATCTTTAAAGAAATATTTGGCTTGAGCCCTTCTCTTATTTCCAATGCTATTATGGATTTATTCATATATTTCTTTTGTCATTTTGGTGGGATTTAGGAAGAGAAGGGAAGTAATTTAATACGCTGTCAATCATCTTGTAATGGAAATCATACTTAAATTTTTAACAAGGATACTTGATTATTTCTGTTAAAATCAAAACTTTAAATCGTTCTGCCACTCCTTCCTCTCCTGCTCCCTCTTGCAGAAGACAAAAATTGTTTTTATTCTTCCTTTTATTTGTTAGAATTTTAAAAATTAGATTAAACATTTTTTTGTAGTTTCACATTTTTATTAAATTCCAGTTAACATACAGTGTAATGTTAGTTTCAGGTATAGAATTTAGTGATTCCTCATTTACTACATACAACATTCAGTGATCATTTGGAGTTTTAATTCCAGACTTTCTTTTTGCATTATATATCTTCTATTTTAATGACTGTTTAGAAAATTCATTCCATTTTACCAACCACATTAACCATTATTACTTAGCCTTAACCCTAAGTAAGCATTTTTGGAAATTTCTTACTATTTATTGTATGCCACATACTCCTTTTATAATTATTTTATTTGGCCATATTTTTATTAAAATTCTTTGAGTAATATTTTTAGAAGGGGTGTATGGAATGGTGTATTTTGGGTCCTTATTTTCATGAAAGTGTGTCTGTTTTTCCCTTATAAATCTGATTGGTCATTTTAGGGTTACAGTCCTCCCTCAGAATTCTATGAACATTGCTCCTTTGACTTTTAGCATTTAATGTACCATATTAGAGGTCTAATTCCTGTTTGAAGATATTTTACTGGTTGGTAACCCTGTATTTCTTTCTGGAGATAGAATAAAGCACACATTTGAGTGGTATTAGAAATGTCCGTGAGACTCTCTAGACTCTAATTTGGAACCTGGTATTCCATTTCAGGACCGTAAATTAACCAAAGCTGAGCAGCAAAGGTTCAAGGAAGAAGCAGAGATGTTAAAAGGTCTCCAACATCCCAATATAGTTCGATTTTATGATTCCTGGGAGTCTATATTAAAGGGAAAGAAATGTATCGTATTGGTGACTGAACTTATGACATCAGGAACCTTAAAGACGTAAGTTGACCCTGATAGTGCTAATGAAGTTTTACTTGGAAATAATGAAAGATTGGGGGTGTGGCCACGTTCACATATCTAGTGAACAATACTATGTAATTATAATTTATTATTTTATTTCTGACTATGATTTTTCATTTGATGGTATAATCACTTATAATTATTAAATATGGAATATACATTTTCTGTTAACTAGCATCTTCGCACTAAAAATTTACATAGTTAACCCCCCTGGTGACCTTATAGAAATAGTTATCAGAAAGTAGAGAGGGACTTTCTTTTCAAAATTTGCTGCCCTTCCACAAGAGGTCACTCTGATTAGAATGATTCTTGTTTTGGATTATAAATGCTAAAAAATCCTAGACTTGGTAGGATGTCTTTAAGAATGAAGCCGTAGATTTAAAATTTTATTCTGTAACAGACAATAGAAAACAACTCAGTGCTGACAATCACAGTACATACAATACAAGCTAACTTACATGATTTTTTGTTTCTTTCTGCAGGTACTTAAAACGATTTAAAGTCATGAAACCAAAGGTCTTAAGGAGTTGGTGCAGGCAAATTTTAAAGGGTTTGCAGTTCTTGCACACTAGGACTCCTCCCATTATTCACCGGGATCTGAAATGTGACAATATTTTCATCACGGGACCCACTGGATCTGTGAAGATTGGTGATCTAGGACTAGCCACCTTAATGCGAACATCATTTGCTAAGAGTGTCATTGGTGATTAACATTTTATAGTTTATTATTTGGATAAAGAGAGATTTTAATTGTATATGTCTGGAATAGGGATCAGAAAACTATGCCCCATGAACCAAATCTGACCCCATTGCTTAGTTTTGTAAATAAAAGATTTACCGGAACATAGCTACAAGCCCTCATTTATGTATTGTCTATGGCTGCTTTTGCACTACAGTGACTGAGTTGAGTAGTTGTGACATAGGCCATATACTGAAAAGCCTGAAATATTTATTGTCTGGTCCTTCACAGAGAAGTTTACTGACCCCTGGCCTAGAATGTAAATTTGGTTTTATATTATATTATTTTATTTATTTATTTTTAAATCTTTATTTTGAGAGAGGGAAAGAGTATAGGTTGGGGAGGGGCAGAGAAAGAGAGGGAGAGAGAGAATCCCATGTAGGCTCTGTGCTGTTAGTACAGAGCCCGACATGGGGCTGTATCTCACTAACTGTGAGATCATGACCTGAACCTAAATCAGGAGTAGGATGCTTAAGACTGAGCCACCCAGGTGTCCTGAATTTGCTTTTAAATATGGATTATATGTTGATTTATTTCAGGCACATTCTAGTGTATTTCTTTTATGGACATACTAAAGATTATTAAAAGGTTCTGAAGACTTAAGAAAATAGATTTACTAATTTAATTTAGAGAAATTTGTAAATAAAAGATTAGAAATAAAAACAGATTTTATTAATCATTATCTTGAGCATTACAAGTTGTACTTTACCAATATAGAAAAATAAGGAAAAAATTTGTAAATAAAGGATTAGAAATAAAAACAGATTTTATTAATCATTATCCTGAGCATTACAAGTTGTACTTTACCAGTATAGAAAAATAAGGAAATTCCTGACTACTTTATACAGATACAGCAAGTATTCCTGAAGACTTTTTATTTATAAATTTGTTTTAGAGAGCAGAAACTAACCCAGGTAATCCATATGGCAAAGGGAATGTGATCTTGGTGGATACATTTTTTTAAATAAAAATGTGGATGTGGTGTTATTTTGTAGGGACTCCTGAGTTTATGGCCCCAGAGATGTATGAAGAACACTACGATGAATCTGTAGATGTCTATGCTTTTGGAATGTGTATGCTGGAAATGGCTACTTCCGAGTACCCTTATTCTGAATGCCAGAATGCAGCTCAAATATACCGAAAAGTAACTAGTGTAGGTATAACTTTATTCTTTTTCACTTTGTAGATTGTCATGTTTCATGTTGAGGTTGGTAAAGTCAGCTTAAAACTAATTTTGGTTTTAGTTTAGTGCTATATAACAGTGCTAAATTTAATGTAATTGTAATGAAACAAGCTTTATATTTATGCTATAAATATACCAAAGTACCTTTAGGTAAATGTATAGACATCATCTATATCCATTTGTTTGTAAATAATTTTTAGATTTATTAGGTGGATATTTTTTCAAAGCTGATAATGAAGATTGACTAGATGGTTTTGAAGGCTTCTAATTCTAAAAGCCTAATTATGAAAGGGCATTCAAAATATTGTTCAACAGCTACAGCATTTGATTCCCTGTTATAGGTAATTTTTTGCATTAGAAATTTCTTTTTTTTTCTTAAATATTTTATTGTCAAGTTGGTTACGATATAACACACACTGTTCATCCCAATAAGTGCCCTCCTCCATGCCCATCACCCCTCTTACCCTCTCCCCCACCCCCATCAGCCCCCAGTTTGTTCTGAGCATTCAAGAGTCTCTCATGGTTTGCCTCCCTCCCTCTCCCCCACTATTTTTCCCCTTCTTCTACCCCATGGTCCTCCATTAAGTTCCTCCTAATCCACCTATACGTACAAACATATGGTATCTGTCCTTCTCTGCCTGACTTATTTCATTCAGCATAATACCCTCAAGGTCCATCCATGTTGCTACACATTGCCAGATTTCATTCTTTCTGATTGCCATGTAGTATTCCATTGTATAGATGAACCACATCTTCTTGATCCATTTGTCAGTTGATGGACACTTAGGCTCTTTCCATGTTTTGGCTATTGTTGAGAGAGCTGCTATGAACATTGGGGTCCATGTGCCCCTATGCATCAGCACTCCTGTATCCCTTGGGTAAATTCCTAGTAGTACTATTGCTGGGTCATAGGGGAGTTCTCGTGTTAATGCTTTGAGGAACCTCCACCCTGTTTTCCAGAGGGGCTGCACCAGTTTGCATTCCACCAACAGTGCAAGAGAATTCCTGTTTATCCACACGGTCACCAGTATCTATCATTTCCTGATTTGTTCATTTTAGCCACTCTGACCGGCGTGAGGTGGTATCTCAGTGTGGTTTTGAATCGTATTTCCCTGATGAGGAGGGACGCTGAGCATATTTTCATGTGTCTGTTGGCCATCTGGATGTCCTCTTTGGAAAAGTGTCTGTTCATGTCTTCTGCCCATTTATTCACTGAATTATTTGTTTTTTGGGTGTGGAGTTTGGTGAGTTCCTTATAGATTTTGGAGACTAGCCCTTTATCTGATATGTCATTTGCAACTATCTTCCCATTCCGTCAGTTGCCTATTAGTTTTATGGATTATTTCCTTTGCCGTGCAGAAGCTTTTTATCTTGATGACGTCCCAATAGTTCATTTTTGCTCTTGATTCCCTTGCCTTTGGGGATGTGTCAAGTAAGAAATTGCTGCGGTTGAGGTCAAGGTGGTTGTTTCCTGCTTTCTCCTCTAAGGTTTTGATGGTTTCCTGTCTCACATTCAGGTCCAATATTCATTTTGAGTTTACTTTTGTGTACGGTGTGAGAAAATGATTTAGTTTCATTCTTCTGCATGTTGTTGTCCATTTCTCCCAGCACCATTTGTTAAAGAGGCAGTCTTTGGGGCGCTTGGGTGGCTCAGTTGGTTAAGCGTCCCATTTCGGCTCTGGTCATGATCTCATGGTTCGTGGGTTTGAGCCCTGCGTTGGGCTCTGTGATTACAGCTAGCTCATAGCCTGGACCTGCTTCAGATCTGTATTTCCCTCTCTCTCTGACCCTCCCCTGCTCACACACACTCTCTCTCTCTCAGAAATAAATGAAACATTAAAAATTTTTTTAAAATGTGGCTGTCTTTTTTCCACTGGATACTCTTTCCCGCTTTGTCAAAGATTACTTGGCCATACATTTGTGGGTCCAATTCTGAGTTCTCTGTTCTATGCCGTTGGTCTATGTGTCCGATTTTCTACCAATATCATACTGTCTTGATGATGACAGCTTTGTAGTAGAGGCTAAAGTCTGGGATGGTGATGCCTCTCATTTTGGTTTTTGTCTTCAGTATTACTTTGGCTATTCGGGGTCTTTTGTGGTTCCATACAAATTTGAGGATAGTTCTTGTTTTGAGAAGAATGCTGGTGCAGTTTTGATTGGGGTTGCATTGAATGTGTAGATTGCTTTTGCTGGTAATGACATTTTAACAATATTTATTCTTCCATCCATGAGCATGGAATGTTTTTCCATTTCTTTGTGTCTTCTTCAATTTCTTTCATAAGTTTTCTATAGTTTTCATCATACAGATCACTTATATCTTTGGTTAGGCTTATTCCTAGGTATTTTATGTTTTTTTGTGCAATTGTGAATGGGATCAGTTTCTTGATTTCTCTTTCTGTTGCTTCATTATTGGTGTATAAAAATGCAACCGATTTCTGTATGTTGATTTTGTACCCTGCAACTTTGTTGAATTCATGGATCAGTTCTAGTAGGCTTCTGGTGGAGTCTGTCACGTTTTCTATGTAGAGTATCATTGTCTGCGGAAGCTGAAAGTTTGACTTCTCCTTTGCCAATTTTGATGCCTTTGATTTCCTTTTGTTGTCTGATGGCTGATGCTAAGACTTCCAGCACTATGTTAAACAACAGTGGTGAGAGTGGACATCCCTGTCGTGTTCCTGATCTCAGGGTAAAACTCTCAGTTTTTCCTCATTGAGGATCATGTTAGCTGAGGGCTTCTCATAGGTGGCTTTTGTGATGTTTAAGTAAGTTCCTTCTATCCCGACTTTCTCAATGGTCTTTATTAAGAAGGGATGCTATATTTTGTCGAACGCTTTTTCTGCATCCATCGACAGGATCATATACTTTTATCTTTTCTTTTGTTAATTTGATGTATCACATTGATTGATTTGTGAATATTGAACCAACCCTGTAACCCAGGAATGAATCCCACTTGATCATGGTGGATAATTCCTTTTATGTGCTGTTGCATTCAATATGCAAGTATCTTGTTGAGGATTTTTGGATCTGTATTCATCAAGGATATTGGCCTTTAGTTCTCTCTCTCTCTTTTTTTTTTTTGGTCTCTGTTGGCTTGGGAATCAAAGTGATACTGGCTTCCTAGAATGTGTCTGGAAGTTTACCTTTGAATTTCTATTTTTTGGAAAAGCTTGAGAAGAATGGGTATTACTAATTCTGTTTTAAATGTCTGGTAGAATTCCCCAGGGAAACCATCTGGCCCAGGTCTCTTATTTGTTGGGAGATTTTTGATAACTGATTCAATTTCTTCACTAGTGATGGGTCTGTTCAGATTTTCTATCTCTTCCCATGTGAATTTTGGTAGTGAGTATGTGTTTAGGAATTTGTCCATTTCTTCTAAGTTGTCCAATTTGTTGACATATAATTTTTCATAGTATTCCCTGATAATTGCTTTTATTTCTAAGGGGTTGGTTGTAATGAGTCCATTTTCATTCATGATTTTGTCTATTTGAGTGCTCTCTCTTTTCTTTTTGAGAAACCTGGCTAGAGGTTTGTTAATTTTGTTTATTTTTTCAAAAAACCAACTCTTGGTTTCATTGATATGTTCAACTGTTTTTTTTTTTTTAGATTCTATATTGTTTATTTCTGCCCTGATTTTTATTCTTTCTCTTCTTCTACTGGGTTTGGGGTGCTCTTGTTGCTCTCCTAGTTCTTTAGGTGCACTGTTAGATTTTGCAGTTGTGCTTTTTCTCATTTCTTGAAATAGGCCTGGAGTACAATGTATTTTCCTCTTAGGAGTGCCTTTGCTGCATCCCATAGAGTTTGCATTGTTGTATTTATTTTGTTTCCATATATTTTTAAATTTCTTCTCTAATTGCTTGATTGGCCCATTCATTCTTTAGTAGGGTGTTCTTTAACCTCCATGTTTTTGGAGGTTTTCCAGACCTCATCCTGTGGTTGATTTCAAGTTTCATAGCATTGTGACCTGAAAGTGTGCATGGTATGATCTCAATTCTTTTATACTTATGGAGGGCTGCTTTATGTCCCAGTATGTGATCTATCTTGGAGAATGTGCCATGTGCACTTGAGAAGAAAGTGAATTCCATGGACTCAGAATGTAGAGTTCTGAATATATCTATAAAATCCATCTGGTCCAATGTGTCATTTAAGTCCATTGTTTCTTTAGTGATTTTCTGTCTAGTTGATCTATCCATTGCTGTAAGTGGAGTATTAAAGTCCCCTGCTACTAGCACATTCTTATCCATAAGATTGTTTCTGTTTGTGATTGTTTTATGTATTTAGGTGCTCCCATATTCAGTGCGTAGACATTTATAGTTGTGAGCTCTTCCTGATGGATAGGCCATGTAATTATTATATAATGCCCTTCTTCATCCCTTGTTACTGCCTTTACTTTAAAGTCCAGTTTGCTTGATATAAGTATTGCTACTCCAGCTTTCTTTTGACTACCCGGAGCATGATAGGTATTTCTCCATCCCCTTACTTTCAATCTGAAGGTGTCCTCCAGTCTATAATGAGTTTCTTGTAGACAGCAAATAGATGGGTTTTATTTTTTTATCCATTCTTCTACCCTATGTCTTTTGATTGGAGCATTTAATCCATTTACATTCAGTGTTATTATTGAAAAATATGGATTTAGAGTCATTGTGTCCTTTGTGGGATTCATGCTTGTGGTGGTGTCTCTGGTATCTTGCATTTCTTGCAACATTTCCCTCATAGAATCGCCCTCAGGATTTCCTGTAGGGCTGGTTTAGTGGTAATGAATTCTTTCAGATTTGTTTTTTTGGAAAGACTTTTATCTCTCCTTCTATTCTGAATGACAGGCTTGTTGGATAGAGGATTCTTGGCTGCCTATATTTTCTGTTCATCACATTGAAGATTTCCTGCCATTCCTTTCTGGCCTGCCACGTTTCAATAGATAGGTATGTCACCACTCTGATAGGTTTCCCTTTGTATGTGAGGGCCCTTTTATCCCTAGCTGCTTTCAGAAATGTCTCTTTGCCCTTCTATTTTGCCATTTTATTCATCTCATTTATAGCATTTTTTAATTCATCACAACTATATTTAACCTCCATTGTCTTTGTAGCAATAGCTTCTCTGATGTCTTCCATGCCTTTTTCACATCCAGCGATTAGTTTTATGACTATTGTTCTAAATTCTTGTTCAATTATGTTGCTTATATCTGTTTTGAGCAGTTCTTTAGCTGTCATTTCTTCCTCGAATTTCTTTGGAGGGGAGTTCTTCTATTTCGTCATTTTGGCTAGCTTTCTATCTCTTGTTTGTTTTGAAAGCTTGTTATGTGCTCTGCACCTGTGAGTACTCCTATATTAATGAAGGCTCATTGACTATCTAGGGCCTGTGTGTTCAAGAAGTTTTCTTTGAATGGTGTCTCTTGGTCTCTCTTGTTGAGACTTTGGTCATTTTATTTCCCTACTCGTAGTGGTATATGGGACTCTCCACCATGTGTACTTTGGCTTGTTTCTTGAGGTTCCCCTGGAAAAGAAAACAGACAGACCAATACACAGGAAACAAAGGCACATATATGCACAGATAAATCCAACAAACATGCAAACTGAAAGGGAAAAAGAAAAAAAAAGAAAAAAGAAGGGGAAAAAAGAGGAAGGAGGAAAAACATAATAAAAAGAAAAAGAAAAAAGTAAAATAGAAAACAGCAGAAAATCAAAGATAAAAGAAAAAAAACCAAAAGACAAAGGACAGTCTAAAAGTATAAAACCAGAATTCCCAGCTACAAATAAAGAGCCAGGTGTATGCAGTGTTGATGGAAGAGCATATACAAAGAGAAATGACAGGGCGGGGAGGAAGTGAAAATGGAAGAGAAATAACCAGGCAGAGAGACTAAGAGGCTTAATTAAGAGAGAGAAAGAGGAGAATGTGGTAGGGGGCGAGGAGAAAGAAAGGAAGGTAATGTTACTCAGAGAAACTATATAGTCTGATTACTCCAGAGAGAGAGAGAGAGAGATAGAAAGGTAGCGGTGGAGGTGTAGAATATACATCTAGATAATGGATTAAATGTGACTATTTAAGCAAACTAATTACCAGAGTGTCCAGACCAGCAGAGGTGAGGAATACGAATGAGACAAGGGAAAATATATCTGAATAGAAAGAATTGATCTAAAATTAATCACGGTCGTGCATCCATATTGGTCTTGCCCCGGGCTCCAGTAAAAAAAGTAAAAAGCAGCTTTCTAGCAAGGATGGGTGTGGTTTGGCGTAGGCAGGCCTCTCCCTAAGGTCCCGCCTTGGTGATTGTGGGGAGAAAAATGATGGCGCCCCAGTCCCTTCACAATCCAAGCGTTGCAACTCACTCTTTTGGGTCCAATCTCCCTGTGCCATGGGGTAGCCAAGGTGGGCTCTGCTCTATATCCCAAGCCAGGCCTCGTTTCCAGGATCTCAGTCCGCGCACCCCATTGATGCCGCCCGAAATATAAACCCACGGGCCGAGTCCCTCTGAGCATTTTCAAGCTGGCTGCCTCCCCACTAGGAATCGAGCTGAGCCAGAAGAGTGGTGGAGTGGCTTCAGGTGTGTCATTTCCCCTCCAGGTCGAGCTGGGGAGCAGAGGAGCGGTTTTTCCCAGGTTTGCCTGGGACCAGTGCTTCCTGCTCAAGGTCAGCTGTACAGCTGGAAACTGGATCCCTCTGTGTCCCTAGCCAAGGTTTTTCTCTTTTTCAGTGACAGGGACAGTGTCTTGAATAGTTTAAGCTGCTCTTTCTTTTCCCCTTGACTCACCGCGGCTCCCGGCAAATGGGGATCCCTCCCCTCCCTCCGTGTCTCCAGTCCCGGCCTGTTTTTATCTTCCCCAGTTCACACTCATGCTATAAAGTTTTCTCAGTGGACTCTGTCTCCTTTTCCTCCCAAACTCCTGGATTCTGTAAGGGTTCCTATGGCTTCAGGGGATCTCCATTTGAGAGATGGGGGCGAGTGAAATATATGGAGCTTCCTACTTCTCCAACATCTTGCCTCCTCCTGTGCATTAGAAATTTCATGGAATGTAGAGATGAATAAGAAGTGTTTGCTACTCATAAGGAGCTTGCATTTTAAATTCACAAATCGCTAAAAAAATAAGAGGAAGAGAGTATAGTAAGGGATGTAAGGTAGAAGCAGTCTTAGGATTGTTCAAAATTGGTCTATTTCATATCTACTTGGGTGGCTGTAGAATAGGCTGTGAAAGAGATTGGTAGAGTGTTTCAAGTAACTAATACTAGTAGGTACCATTTTTAAATGCATGCTTTATACTACGTACTTTCATATTTAAAACCCTACAAGATGGCATTATCTTCAGTTTACGAATGATAAGACTGAGAATCAGAGATATGACTTGCCAAAGTCCACACAGCTACTAAATAATGGTGGATTTTTGACCTCAAATCTGTGTGACTCTAGAGATATATATGTAGGGAGACAAGAAGTAAAGCCAGTATCCAGAATGTGGACATTCTATAGGACAAATGACCTAGTTTCTCCAACAAATCAACTTCATGAAAGCAAAAAGGAGAGTGACTGTTAAATAATACAAGAGACTGGAAGTAGTGGTGAGCTACGTTAAGTGAGCTAAATGTTTAACAACTGATTCTATGAAAAAGAAAAAGCACTGATTTCTATTATTCACTAATTTCCTTGGCGTTAAATATTTCCACCATGATTGATTTCAAGTCACCATTGTGACCTCAGTGAATGCAGGGTTGGGAACAGTATACACAGTGGCACTCATCATATGATATTTCCACCATACAGATATAATAAACTACCTCAAGAGCATAGATAATAGTAAAATGTAGTAAAATAATTAAGGAGTAGTGTTATCTGTATTTATTGCCTTGGCTGTTGATAGAATTTATTTAATTGTAAGCTTATTTAAGTTTTGTAAATAACTGTGTTTAACAATCAACTTACCAAATTCTTGACAATGTAATAGTTGCCTCTTGGGAGGTGGTATGAGCCAGCTCTAATGCACCATCCATATATATTCTGTGAGGACCTTGTTTGAATCCTGATTTGAACAAACCAACTACAAGAAGACCTCATTTAGACAATTTGGAAAATTTCAGAGTGGACTAGGTTTTAGATAATGTTATAGAATCATTGGTAATTATTTTAGGTGGGATGATTGCATGATATCTGTTAGAGGTATAAACTAGAGACTTTCTGAGTGAAATGACATGATGCCTAGGATTTGCTTTAAAATATTTTAGGATAAAAAGGTATAGGGGTAGATAGCTAAAACAAGGTTGACAAAATGTTGCTTGTTGAAGCTGGTGATGGTTACATGGGGCTTCTTATACTCTTCTACTTTTGGCCTGCTCCGTTTCCCACCTGGGCTAGTTTACCCCTCCTTAGGCAACCTGGTGGTCCCCCGCTCCCGGGAGGTCACCATATTGATGCCGAATATAGTGCGGACACCGGATCGGCATAGCGCACTATAGCCCAGAACTCCTGGGCTCAAGCGATCCTCCTGCCTCAGCCTCCCGAGTAGCTGGGACTACTACTTTTGAATATGCTTGAAGATTTCTGCAACTAAGAGCTGAGAGAAGAGATAAGGCTAGAATGTATTTTTAGTCTGGGCCCATACATTGTATGGCCACAAATAGAAAAGGATTTGTACTTGTTTTTTGTAAGTTGCAGCTTCCCAATTAATTTCACCTAGGAGCAGAGAAAGGCAATAATTTATCCAGGACTGGGGAATAGGTAAGAGATCATTGGAAAGGTCACAGAGGACTTTTTCTATAAGTAGAATGATATGACACCATTTTTTGAATGGTGACTTTATTATTTTATATTAAAGTCACAAAAATGCCATATTCACAATTCACAATTCAAGTTTCTTGAGTTTGAGATCCAAATCAACTCCTAATCTCACCAGATTTATTCTAGTATATGATACTGGGCTTTCTGATTCTGCATCCTATGTGCAGGACCCAGAACTAGTGTGACAGACCCAGAACTAGGTTTTAAATTGCCTTATTCCATGACTATTATTCTGTGATCTCTTTCTTGTTCTAGATTAATTTGGAGTTTTCTATTAAATGACTAATGATTATTTTCTGAAATCTAAAACTAATAATTTAAGAGTAATAGAATGTAAAATAAACAGATTCAGGCATCTAACATAGTTACAGAAATGTTTTGAATTGTCTAGACCTTACTAATTTGTTAATGGATTTCTAGAACCTGATAATTAGCTTGATGTTCTCTAAATATTTTAGTATTGCATAATGATAAAATAATATCAAAAGTCTATATATATGTATGTGTATACATATATATATTTCATAATACATGTATATGTTTTTAAATGTTTATTTTTGAGAGAGAGACACACAGAGCACAAATGGGGGAGGGCCAGAGAGAGGGAGACAGAATCCGAAGCAGGCTCTAGGCTCTGAGCTGTCAGCATAGAGCCCAGTCTGGGCTCAAACCCATGAACCATGAGATCATGACTTGAACCAAAGTCAGATGCTTAACTGACTGAGCCACCCAGGCATCCCTATACATACATATATATTGATTGCTCGTTGCTTCTAGCCATTCTGGAAGCCTTATTTAGTATAGTTTGTTAATTGGAGTTATACTTGTGTATACATTTTCAGATCCAGTTTTTTCCATACTTAATGTTGCAATATGAGAATGCTCTATGTTATTAAATACTTTGAGAACATTTTTAGTTCTTGCATAACATGAGCATATTATATATCACATAATTTATGTAACATCACCTCTGTTGTTAGAAATTTAGATTATTTAAAAGTTTCCACAGTTATTTGTAGACTAATACTATGACAAAATCTTTGTCAAAAAATTGTTAAACTTACACTGTGTGTATATATTTCTCTTATGTAAAGCTTGAATATTTTAATTTAGTGGTCAAAATTTATTACTTTAATAAGTGTCCTGTTGACTTGGGCTTTCAGTTGCTTATTTTGTGACCAGAAACCATTTTTTCTTCTCCTAGGGCATAAAGCCAGCCAGTTTCAATAAAGTCACTGATCCCGAAGTAAAAGAAATCATTGAAGGATGTATTCGTCAAAACAAATCAGAAAGGTGGGTACAAATGTAACAAAATGACATAAGTGATAGATACATTAAACTCTTATCTTGGACTGGGTGATTTTCTGACCTTTAAATAATACTGAGTATTACTTTTGAGTGGAACACAAACCATACTCTCTTGAGTGAAGTATATCAGTGCATGTTATTTGCCATTTTGGACTTTTGATAACATGTGCTAAATTTTTCTTGAACTGAAATTTGGTTTTGTCTGTTTGTTTTGTGGCAAATTTTCATCACTTTCCGCCTTCAGTTTAAGATTTTATTTTTTAATTTCTGAGAGAGAGAGGGAGAGACAGTGTGAGCAGGGCAGGGGGTCAGAGAGAGAGGGAGACACAGAATCCGAAGCAGGCTCCAGGCTCTGAGCTAGCTGTCAGCACAGAGCCCGATGCGGGGCTCAAACCCAGGAATCATGAGATCATGACCTGAGCCGAAATCGGATGCTTAACCGACTGAGCCACCCAGGCGTCCCTTCAGCCATCAGTTTAACAAGTCATTGGGGTCCCCCAGTTTAACGTGATTTTAACAGTTGATAGTAGAAAGCTTCTTCAGTGTCACCTTCAGGTACATACTCAAATGGTTAGGCCCCAGATTAATTTGTTTCTAACAGTTGATGGTAGAGAGCTTCTGCTGTGTCACCTTCAGGGAAGTACTTAAATGGTTTTTTATGATAGCATAAAAAAAATTGACCATCAACTCACCCATATTTTTTGTTTATAGACCATATGTCTTTGTGTCATGATAATGGTAAAGTAGATAGAGCCATTTTTTGTTCAAAAAGTAGTATTCTAGAGAAGGACAAATATCATATGTTTGCACGTATAGGAGGATTAGGAGGAACTTGACGGAGGAACAAGCGGGAGAAGAAGGGCGGAAATGGTGGGGGAAAGGGAGAGAGGCAAACCATGAGAGACTCTTGAATGCTGACAAAAACTGAGGACTGATGGATGTGGGGGGGAGGGGAGGATGGGCATGGAGGAGGGCACTTTGGGGATGAGCACTGAGTGTTATGTAGAAACTAATTTGACAATAAACTATTTGTAAAAAAAAAAAAAAAAAAAAAAAAAAAAGTAGTATTCTAGAGGAGTGCCTGGATGGCTCAATTGGTTAAGCATCCGACTTTGGCTCGAGTCATGATCTCAGAGTTTGTGGGTTCAAGCCCCGCGTCAGGCTCTGTGCTGACAGCTCAGAGCCTGGAGCCTGCTTCAGATTCTTTATCTCCCTCTCTCTCTGACCCTCCCCTGCTTGTGCTCTGTCTCTCTCTCTCTCTCAAAGAAAAATTAAAGAAGTATTATTCTAGATTTATTTGTAACCCAATTTGCGTGTGTGTGTGTGTGTGTGTGTGTGTGTGTGTGTGTGTCTGTGTGTTTTAATGGGCACATCCCTTTAGTTTTAGCTTCTATTTCCTGTTAATATGAGCTTTGGACAGTTAACAAGTTAAATCGGTAGGATAATCTTTTCATTTTTTACCTCCTTATTGATTATGATTAATAAAGGTGATAGGTCTTTTATAGAAGTTATTTTCACCCACATTTTATTGACTGTCCCCCATTTTTATTTTCTAAGTTTAGTGTTGTATATCTGAGAATATATAAAGCCACTAATGTAAATAGAGCCACTAAGGTAAAGCCTGTTTCATTATATACTTATTATAAAACATTGGTGTTTGTACCAACACTTAATCTAGGTAGTTATATATTTTAATTATGATAAATATCCATAACTTAACATTGACTACTTTAATCACTTTTAAGTATACAATTCAGTGGCATTAAGTACATTCACATTGTTGTGAATACAACCACACAGCTTTGTATTTCCAGAACTTTTCATCATCCCCAACAGAAATTCTATACCTATTACATAGTACCTCTCCTTTCCTTTTCCCCTTAACACCTAGTAACATTTATTCTACTTTCTGTCTGTATGAATTTGCTTATTCTAAGGTACCTCATGTAAGTGGAATCATACAATAATTTGTCCTTTAGTGGTTGGTTATTTAACTTAGCATAGTGTTTTCAAGGTTGATCCATGTTGTAGCATATATCAGAAAGTCCTTTTTAAGAAAGAAGCACACACACGCACACAAACACCAATTTCTGCCTTTTGGTTATGATGAATGGTGCTGCATGAATATTGTTGAATAAGTATTTGCTTGAACACCTGATGTCAGTTCTCTTCAGTATATACCTAGGACTGGAATTACTGGATTGTATGGTAATACTGTTTAATTCTTTGAAGAACCACCAGTTTTTTCCCATAGTGGCTGCACCATTTTGTATTCCCTCTGCTAACATATGAAGGTTCCAATTTTTCAACATCCTGACCTACACTTGTTATTTTCCATTTTTTGATAGTAGCCATCCTAATAGTTATGAAATGGTATCTCATTGTGGTTTGGATTTGCATTTTCCTAATGACTAATGATGTTGACTATCTTTTCATGTGGTTATTGGCCATTTGTATATCTTCTTTGTTCAAGTTCTTTGCTCTTTTTAAGCTTAGGTTGTTAATTTTTTTGTTGTGGCCATTTTGAAGTTGTTAGAGTTTAGGCATACTTTTTTATTTTTTTGTTTAAAAGTTTTTTTGTAATGTTCACTTATTTTTGAGAGCGAGAGAGAGAGAGAGAGAATGCAAGCGAGCAGGGGAGGGACAGAGTGAGACGGAGACATAGAATCCAAAGCAAGCTTCAGGCTTCAAGCTGTCAGCCTGACGTGGAGCTCATACCCACGAGCCACGAAATCATGACCTGAGATGAAGTTGGACTCTTAACCGACTGAGCCACCCAGGCACCCCGAGGCATACTTTTTTTTTAAATGAGTATGAAAATACAGTTGACCCTTGAACAACAAACAATACAGTACTGTAAATGCATTTTCTCTTCCTTATGGTTTTCTTAATAATATTTTCTTTAGCTTACTTTATTGTAAAATTATAGTATATAATACATACAACATACAAAATATGTGTTAATCAACTGTTTATGTTATTGGCAAGGCTTCTGGTCAATAAAACTATTAATAGCTAACTATTAGTAGTTAAGTTTTGGGGGAGTTAAGAGTTAGACACAGATTTTCAACTGAGGTTGGCACCCCAAAATCCCATAGTGTTCAAGGGTCAGTCGTACTATGTTGAAGTAGCCATTTTAGTTTGTATTCTAATTATTGTTTTTACAGCATTTTCACTGTGAACTATTATCAGAGAACATTGGAATATTCAGAAGGGTTCATTGCATATTAGTGTATTAGAGCATAGTCTTCTACATTAGACTAAGATTCAAATGTGGATTCACACTTAGCCATTGTGATCTTGAGTAAGTTACTTAACTGTTCCTCAAAACAGGTATTATTTTGGTGATTAAAAAGATAATGCATATAAAATACCTAACAGGGTAATAAGTATTTAATGGTATCTTTTGATGCTATTGCTATAATTATTCCTTAGTAAAAATACCTAGGCAAAATTTTCATTGAGAGGCAGAGGGCTTTAACTTGGTTGCACCTTTTTAAACACTTCTCACCTTAGCCTTAAAACTAATTAGTATGAGGAAACTTATTCTTTTTATAATACTCTCTTAGTTAAGTATTTGTCTTGATCACTAAAATGATGAGAAAGGTTGAAAATCCTCAACTTAGAAGATACCGTGCTATTAATGTATTTTATCTGTTTTAAGTAGTATGAGAAAGGTTTTCTACATTAGTTTTAGCTCTCTCTGACCTGTAATATAGATACATTGTATATTGTATATTTGTTTTAGAAATTGGTCAAAGCAAAGGAAATTTACTGCCCTCAACTTGTAAAACAATCTTTCGAACCCCTGTCTTTTTTTTTTTTCTTTTTTTTTTCTTTTCAGAGATGGTTAATTCCTAATATTAGGTTAGAGGCACATCTACTGTATATATACTTTGGCCTAAAATACTAGACTTACACATTTGAAGAAAACCATGGGACTTTGCAGAAGAACTAAATTACTTTTGTTCCTGGCATTCTCTAAAGAGAATTGTTGTTAGATTATTGTTAATGGAGTCAATGACTTCTATTTATAACATTTGTAAAAGTTTGAATTTATGGTTTACTTTAGAGTTTACATATCTGGAAATTTTTAGTTGACTTTGCTGACAGTCTGTTTGAGTTTTAGTAACTTAAGCCAGTTAGGGAAACTAGTCACTATACCCATCATAAACTGAGGCACTGCTTTAATTCTTTAGGCATACAGTATCTATTTTTTTTAGTGTTTTTTAAATTTATTTCTGAGAGAGAGAGACAGCATGAGCAGAGGAGGGTCAGAGAGAGAGGGACACACAGAATCTGAAGCAGTCTCCAGGCTCTGAGCTAGCTGTCAGCACAGAGCCCTACGCGGGGCTCTAACCCACGAACCGCGAGATCATGACCTGAGCCAAAGTTGGACGCTTAACCAACTTAGCCACCCAGGTGCCCCTAGGCATACAGTATCTAGATATGTTGCTGGTAATAATCTCTAATTAAGGTGACTTTAAGTGCATGTTAGGTGGCATTTCTTTGCATTCGTGGTAATAATAAGTTAAATATAAGATTTTTTTTTAATTTTTAAAAATGTTTTTTTAATTTCTGAGAGAGAAAGAGACAGTGTGAGCAAGGGAGGGTCAGAGAGAGGGAGATACAGAATCAGAAGAAGGCTCCAGGCACATGTACCCCAATGTTCATAGCAGCACTCTCCACAATAGCTAAAACATGGAAAGAGCCTAAGTGTCCATCCACAGATGAATGGATCAAGAAGATGTGGTTTATCTATACCATGGAATACTACATGGCAATGAGAAACAATGAAATCTGGCCATGTGTAGCAACATGGATGGACCTTGAGGGTGTTATGCTGAGCGAAATAAGTCAGGCAGAGAAGGACAAATATCATATGTGTGCACGTATAGGAGGATTAGGAGGAACTTGACGGAGGAACAAGCGGGAGAAGAAGGGCGGAAATGGTGGGGGAAAGGGAGAGAGGCAAACCATGAGAGACTCTTGAATGCTGACAAAAACTGAGGACTGATGGATGTGGGGGGGAGGGGAGGATGGGCATGGAGGAGGGCACTTTGGGGATGAGCACTGAGTGTTATGTAGAAACTAATTTGACAATAAACAATTTGTAAAAAAAAAAAAAAAAAAAAAAAAAAAAAAGAAGAAGCCTCCAGGCTCTGAGCTAGCTGTGAGCACAGAGCCTGACAATGGGCTCGAACCCACGAACCGTGAGATCATGACCTGAGCTGAAGTCAGATGCTTAATCGACTGAGCCACCCAGGTGCCCCTAGATTTGGTTTTTAACAAAGAAGGTTAATGTTTTAATTAGTAGAAATTTTAAAATAAGATTTTTACCTTGATGTAATTAATATTTACTAATTAAGGGTTCTATATCTTGCTTATGACTGGAAAAATTGATAATGAGATATGTATTTTGTTTATTAGGTTGTCTATCAGGGACCTATTAAACCACGCATTTTTTGCTGAGGATACAGGACTGAGGGTGGAGTTAGCAGAGGAAGATGACTGCTCTAATTCGTCCCTGGCTTTAAGACTCTGGGTTGAAGACCCTAAAAAATTGAAAGGCAAGCACAAAGACAATGAAGCTATTGAATTCAGTTTCAATTTAGAAACAGATACATCTGAGGAAGTAGCGTATGAAATGGTAAGTGAACCCTATCACTATTCTCCATTCCCCCAATGCTGCCCTTATAGATAGTATCAGGGTTGATTGATTCCTTTCTCCCTATTGCTTTCTTTCCTCTCGTTTTCTCCCTTTCTTTACTTAAATTATTTTATTGTGAAGTGTAGCTTTACAGAAGAGTATATTAAATTTGTATGTAGAGTATAAAGAATAATAAAACACTATTATTAAGAAATAGAACACAACTTATATCTTAGAAGTCACCTATATGCCCCTCCCAGTTGTATTCCCTTCCCTAATCACCACAGGTAATATCTACCCTGACTTTTGTGTTACTCATTCCTTTTTCATTATAGTTTATCTAAGTAATAATTATTTTGTTTTAAAAACCTGAGTGGCAAGCCCACACCTAGCTGATTACTGAAGTTATTAGGTGAAGATGCTCAGGAGAGCCAACTGAACAGAGTCTCTCAGTCATAGTCTGGCTTCACTTTCTCTAAGCATTTACAACAGGGAAGTCAACAGGTGAGGTCATGATTGAGTTCAGGGAAATACACATGACTCACTAGGCAGGTCACTGGTGGGCTGTTGTATGGACCAGAAATTAGTTGTCTGGTAATGATATGGTTTGATGGGGAGTGGGCCTCTCTGACTTCTCTACTTCTAATCTCCTCATGATCCTTCTCCCCACAGAGTAGATGGCAGCTTCTGTGGGGTTGAATGTGTGGCCACACCTGATCCAGGCTGCTACAGTGCTTAGAGGGAAGGTATACAGGAGCTTTGGCCCCATATGGTCAAATTAGCCAAGTACAGATAGTCTGAGCCAGGTTAACCTGGGCATCCTGTCCTCGGGTTAAAAAGAGGGATGGAACATTGACAGTGGGGTTCTTGGAGATGATAGCCTTTAACATGTCTGTTTTTATAGTCATACTGTTCTGATCTGGAATGATTGCCTTGGACATCTGGTGAACAACTATTATCCTGATATTTATCTTTACTAACTTTCTAGACTTCTCTTCTTCTCTGTTGGGCTTCATGTTTCCTAATCTCATGTCTTTCTCTTTCTTGGCTTACCCTATTGTTTTAGTGGCACACTTCCTCTGCCGCCTTCTTCTTTTTTTTTTTCTAATTTTTTTAATGTCTTTATTTTATTTTGAGAGACAGAGACAGAGAGCGAGCGGGGTAGGGACAGAGAGAGAGGGAGACACAGAATCTGAAGCAGGCTCCAGGCTCTGAGCTGTCAGTACAGAGCCCAACGCGGGGCTTGAACCCACGGACTGTGAGATCATGACCTGAGCCGAAGTCGGACACTTAACCGACTGAGCCACCCAGGCACTCCTCTGCCTGCTTCTTAAAGAAAGGGTATGAGAGGTAAATTCTTTGAGACTTGCATGTATGAAAATATTTTTATTCTATGTTCGTATTTAATTTATTGTTTGGCTGGCTATGGCATTTTAGGTTGCATTTAAAAAATTTTTTCAGACTCATTGTAACATGCTTTTCTAGCTTTCAATATTGATATTGAGAAATACAATATTTTCTATTGTTCTATTTTTGGAATCTTTTGCATGTGATCCATTTTTTGCTCTCTGGAAGTTTGTAATAGTTTCTATTTCTTTTTTAGTATTCTAAAATTTCACAGTGATGTGTCTTGATTTGGGTCTATTTTCATCCACTTTGTTGGATTCTCAGTGGACCCTTCTAGTCTGTTAACTCCTATCCTTTATTTTCTGGGAAATTTCTTAAAGTATTTTATTGATGATTTCTTCCCCATTGCTTTCTTTCTGGAGCTGTTATCATTTGGATATTGGACCTCTTAGACTAATTCTCCATTATTCTTTCTTTTCTATTTTTCATCTTCATTGTCTTTTTATTCTCCTTTATGCCAGATATTAGCAACTTTATCTTCTAGCCCATTGAGTTTTTCATTTCTGTTATCATGGTTTTTTTTTTTTTTTTTTTTTCTGTTATCATGATTTATTAAGAGTTCCTTTTCATTTTTGGTCTGTTCCTTCCTTAGAGTAGACATCTTTTTCTTTGTTTTGTGGAGGCTATATTTTTGCACTTTTCTGTAATATTTGTAAAAAGAATGTTTCTGACATTTTTTCTCCCTGTATAGTCTCTTTTCTCCAAATTGCTGTTTTACCTATGTTTGTTTTATGCTGTCTTCGTGTTAGAGGCTTTTCTAATATTTCTGGTAGTTCTTGACTGGCTGCTCGTGATTAATAGACTATAGGAGGCTATATTTGTTTTCTGTTGCTGTGTAACAAATTACTACAAATTTAGTGGCTTAAAGCAATACCCATTTATTAATTCATTTCTGGAGGTCGAAAGTTCTAGTGGGCTTCACTGGATTCTCTGCTTTGGATCTCACAGGTGAAATCAAGGTGTTGGTGGCCTGGGCTCTTATCTGGAGGCTCTGGGGGTGTATCTGCTTTTGAGTTGTTGGCAGAATTCAATTCCATATAGTTGTTAAGACTGAGGCCCCCTGCTTTGAATTCTGTGTCTCCCTCTCTCTCTGACCCTCCCCTGCTCACTCTCGCTCTCGCTCTCTCAGAAATAAATAAAACATTAAAAAAAAAAAAGACTGAGGCCCCCGTTTCCTTGCTGACTGTTCACTGGTAGTCACTTTCCATACTCCTAGAGGCTGCCTTTCAGTCCCTTCATGTGTCCCCACTCCATCTTCACAGTCAGCAATGACATGTTGAATCCTTAGTCACCAGCTGGTAAAAGGCTCACCCAGATAATCTCCCTATTTTAAGGGCACCTGTTCATAGCAAAATAATGGGAGTGATCTCTCATCATATTCATAGGTTTGAGGATTAGGATGAGACATCTTTGTGGGGCCATAGTTTTGCCTACCACAGAAACTTATAAGCTCATTGGATGATGTGATTGCTAGTATCAGACTTGTTAACATTGACCTTTACTGTAGGATATCTGGGTGAGCCTTCAATTAAGGAATCTCTGACATCAATATTTGTAGGTCTGTCTTCTTGGATTGGTCAGATTTCCCAAAGAATCATCTTTCAGTGTCCTTCCTGAAGGGTAGGGGGCTGGTTACTGGTATTTTGGTAGCCAAGTGGGAGAAAGGGCTACATGTGGCATTCAGTGTGCATATTGTCATTTAATCTTGTTTTCTGCATGGTAGCCTTGCCATCAACTGTGTATGGTGTTCCATAGTCCAGAGATCCTCTCTTTTACCCTCTCTAGAGAACAAAACTCTAGCCTTCTTGGGTAGGGGAGAAGCAATCACCCAAAGGTATAGAATGGAGGAAGGGGCACAGGGATCCAAATATTTAAATGGTTCTCACACCAATACCAGAACAGGTATTGCCAGTTCCTATGCCTTGTGAATATTTTTCAGTATAAATGATAATGATTCTTAGCTTTCCCTAGTTCACCTTTTTCAGGTGTGCTAGGTCACTTAATCTGTTTTCCACATTCTAGAGTGTCCAAAATGTTATTGCTATTGTCTTTCTCTTATTCTCCCTGTACTTGTGGGTTTACAACTTAAAAATCCATGTAGTATGGGGATTTTTTAAGAGCTTTTGGAGGGAGTAAAATTAAATATATGAATTCCATCTAACATTTTAATCCTCTTTCAACTACTACAAAATTTTCCTGAGTATGTGGACCCCCAAGGCATACTTTAAAAAACATTTTGTAGGACTGAGAATGGTATACCATGCCACCTTCTCAAGTCATCTTTCTGCTCCTCAGCCCTGCTCTTCTCAGACAGCAAGCCCTTAACTTTTCTCACTCTTCTAGCACCTGGTAAGATGTAGTACTTTGCTGTGAGCAGATTTCCCTTTGCCTAGAGTGTGAATCTCTAAATCATCCCCCACCTCCCTTAATAGCCAGCAAGTTTCTTTTTTTTTGTTTGTTTTAATTCAAGTCAGTTTACCTTCCTCTGCGATACTTTCTCATCTTTTCCCTTTAGTGCTTTTACAGCAGCTCATTTCTCCCTTATTTTACGTTAAATTTGTACCATCTTACCACCAGATTGTGTGCTCATACAGGACAAAGGAACAGCATAATAACTTATATGTCTCTGGAGTCCAGTACTGGGCACATTGTAGACAATGTTGTTGAATGAAGAAACTTTTTAATCTTTCACAAACCTTAATGACAGTCATAAATTAACTGTAATAAGACTGCATGTACTGAAACATCAAGTTATTTGTTTGTTTTGGTTAAAGCCAGAATTCTTTTAACAGTGCTTGGTAGTGGTATAGTTTTTCTTATGCTGATTAAAGTCTCTGCATTTATGTATGTCTGATTAAGAAAGAATATAGAAGGGGCACCTGGGTGGTAGTTAGTTGGGTGTCTGATTTTGGCTCAGGTCGTGATCTCATAGTTTGAGTTCAAGCCCCGCCTCAGGCTCTGTGCTGACAGCCTGGAGCCTGGTTCTGATACTGTGTCTCCCTCTCTCTCTGCCCCTCTCCCCACTCATGCGCTTGCTCGCTCGCTCGCTCTCTCTCTCTCTCCCTCTCTCTCTCTCTCTCAAAAATAAATAAACACTAAGAAGAAAGAACATAGATGTACATCAAAAATCTTGAGGGGAGTCTAGGTGGCTCAGTTAGTGAAGTAACCCACTCTTGGTTTCGGCTCAGGTCATGATCTCATGGGTTTGGGGGTTCGAGCCCTACGTTGGGCTCTGCACTGACACTGTGGAACCTCCTTGGGATTCTCTCTCTCTGCCCCTTCCCTGCTCACATGCACTCTCTCTTCCTGTCTACCTTTCAACATAAATAAAACTTCTATAAAAATTAGCTAATTAATATAAGATACACTTGAAATTATGTCAATTATATTGAATTGAAAAAAAAAGAACAAGTAAACAAATTAACTAGTTTCTAATGGCAGTTGCAATTTGGGGGCCCAAAATAACTGCTAGTAAAAAAAAGTTAAAATCTTAAATGTTAAAGATGTAGTTTGCTTATTATGTTTTGTTTGTAGGTCAAGTCAGGATTCTTCCATGAAAGTGATTCCAAAGCTGTTGCTAAGTCCATTAGAGACCGGGTTACCCTGATAAAAAAGACAAGGGAGAAGAAACCAGCTGGCTGTTTGGAAGAACGCAGGGATTCCCAGTGCAAGTCTGTGGGGAATGTACTCCCTCAGCACCAGAATACAACTTTGTCCCCTGCTCCTGCTCAGCACACTGGGGCTGAATGTGAAGAAACTGAAGTTGATCAACATGTTCGACAACAACTTCTACAAAGAAAACCACAGCAGCTCTGCTCCTCTGTTACAGGTAATAGTCATAATTTATAAAAGCAAACAGATGTGTAATTGTATTCCCTTATCTTAAAATAGTACTTTTGTGCTTTTCAAAGCATTCTGTTATCCATCATTTCATCTGTTCTTTTACAAACTTCCTGAAATAGACAAGCCAGCTAGTTATCTTATTTTAAAATTAAGAAACTGTTTTGTTACATGACTTGTCCAAAGTGCTAATTGAATAAGGGTTATAATCTTTTTACCATTTTTAAAGGTCTAATGTAAATCCTTAAATAAAGAAAATTTGGAACTAAAGGGAAAATTTATTCTTCAAGGAGGAATTTTCTAGACTTTAAGATCCTTTGTGTTTTAGACTCAAGCATAAAATTATCATAGTTCCTCTATTTTTTCTGCTGTAATGCATTCTCTTCTCTAGAAGGACACAGTATTTTCTTTTCTTTTTTTTTCAGTTTTTTTTATAGTAATAACCAATTGTTTTGTAAAGATGGTATTATTTTCTAGCCAGGTTCTAGAAGAATGAGAATATGACACTTAGATTTTACTGAAATCCTAATGGCAATTAAAAAATGTAATTTAAAAAAAAATTTTAAAAAAGTATAGATTAGTTAGAGATATACATGAAATGGCCAGCAAATGTAGTTGATTTTTATGTGATTCTTTGTTTTTAAGCTTGCTTTACTAAAAAATTTTAATTATACCACAGCATCAACATGGAGAGTTTACATGATGGTTTTTGGTTAATTGTGTAGTGTACATGTTTTATTTTAAGTTGTCTCGGGTTGTTAGAGTAAAAGAAAATATAAAACACTTATTATTTCCCATGTCATTTAGACTTGTGCTTCAAGTTTTTCCTTCTTCTTATTGTTTATTTTCTTTGTCATAGGTGACAATTTGTCCAAGGCAGGAGCTGGATCTGCTATACACTCAGATACTTCAAGTCATCCCAATGTGGCCTATTCCTCAGACCAGAAGATGGGCTCTCAAGTGGTTTCCAACATCCCACAGGCTGAAATAAATGTTCCAGGGATGATTTATCCATCTCAGCAGCGAGTAGGACATTACCAGCAGATTTCAGGGGTAAGGTGAACTGTTATATTTTTAAATATATAGTCCATATATTTACTGTAAATGGGAGAGTTTATCTTTAACATATTTTTTTTCTTATTTAACAGCTGCAACAGCAGCCAAAGCTGACTCAGCCCCACATTTTGCCTTTGGTTCAAGGTCAGTCCACTGTTTTGCCTGTACATGTCCTTGGACCTCCAGTTGTCTCACAACCCCAGGTTTCCCCATTATCTGTCCAGAAGGTCTCACAGATAAAGGTAAGCTATATTTTAGAGATTCTGTATTCTGTTAAATGTATTTAACACTACCTAGATTTTCTCACATGCAAAGGCTCTCTTTCATAAATTCATTATAATTTATATAAAACTCACTGAAGTTAAAAGTTGTTTATGCTTGAGGATATGCCTAACATTATGAAACTAGAATCTTGAGACACTGCTTTTATAATTGGAAAAGAAACTGAGGACACCATATATGGATAAACAAATTTATTTAGAACTCTGATCTTTTGCTCTTGGTCATGATGGTTTGTTCTTTGTATTGGACTTTTCTAACCTGGTTTGAATGTGGAGGGATGTCTTTTGTAGTTCATTAGAAATAATATTTTATGACTTAAAATCTTTGGCACTTTCATCTAAATTCTTGGCTTTTTGAAAAATTGTAATTCCAATATAGTTAAACATACAGTGTAATATTAGTTTCAGGTTTACAATATAGTGATCCCACACTTCCATTCATCACCCTGTGCTCATCATGGCAGGTGAACTTCTTAATACCCTTCACCTATTTCACCCAACCCCTACCTCCCCCACCTGCCTTCTGTTAACCAGAAGGGTTTGTTCTCTGTAGTTAAGAGTCTGTTTTCTCAGCTTGTCTCTTTTTTTGTTGTTGTTCATTTGTATTGTTTCTTAAATTCCACATGAGTGAAATCATATGGCATTTGTCTTTCTCTGACTGACTTATATCACTTAGTATTATACCCTCTAGATCCATCCATGTTGTTGTAAACAGCAAGATTTCATTCCTTATTATGGACAAATAATATTCCGTTGTGTATCTATGTATGTATATATACATATATATGTATATGCACATATATATACACACATACATACATGCATACTACATATTTATCCATTCATCTATTGATGGACACCTGGGTTGCTTCCATAATTTGGCTATTGTAGTTAGTGTTGCTATAAACATTGGAGTGCATATATCTTTTTGAATTAGTGTTTTTTTGTATTCTTTAGGGGGAAATACATAGTAGTGGAATTGCTGGATCATATGTTGGTTCTATTTTTAATTTTTTGAGGAAGCTGCATACTGTTTTCCAGAGCACTGCACCAGTTTGCATTCCCACCAACAGTGCAATGGGGTTCCTTTGGCTCCACATCCGTGCCAACACTTGTTGTTTCTTGTGTTTTTGGTTTTAGCCATTCTGACAGGCGTGAGGTGGTATCTCATTGTGGTTTTGATTTGCATTTCCCTGATGGTGAGTGGTGTTAATCATCTTTTCATGTGTCTGTTGGCCATCTGTATGTCTTTGGAGAAATGTATGTTCGTGTATTTTCTGCCCATTTTTAACTGGGTTATTTGTGTGTTTTGGTGTTGTTGTATAAGATCTTTATATATTTTGAATACTGACAGTTTATTAGATCTTGGCTTTTTTTGATTCATGTTTATTTCTGTAGGAGAAATAAGTGTGTCTTTTTGACTCTTAAAGTCAGCATTATTCATTTCTGACAAGGAGTAAACAGTGTTTACAAGAGTTCGTATATTGACTATTCTGGTTCCTTAAGTTATGAACTTTGGACACATGGTTCAGCTTTTCTTTGCCATCGCTGCATTTTCTTTTCTCAACCTCACCAACCCCTGTGTGCGCCTCATTTCTTTGGGAATGAGAGGTCTGAGCTCCTAGGCATTCTCTATATATGATTCAGTTAGCAGCTGGTGCGTCTGTTTCTTTTAAGAAATTGATAGGGACACCCTGGTGGCTCAGTCATTTGAGCATCCGACTTCAGCTCAGGTCATGATCTCATGGTTCATGGGTTTGGGCACTGCGTCAGGCTCTGTGCTGACAGCTCAGAGCCTGGAGCCTGCTTCAGATTCTGTGTCTCCCTCTCTCTCTGCCCCTCCTCCACTCATGCTGTGTTTCTGTCTCAATAATAAATAAACATTAAAAAAATTTAAGAGACTGATATATAGTAAGTCACAGTCCATCAAACAGTTTTTAATGACTACCATTTCTATGTATCTCAGATAAAATAAAATATGGTCCATACCCTCAAGGAATTCACAGTCTTGTAGGAGAAAGCATATACATACTTGACACATGCCCAATGTATTTAAAACCTGCTGGGGGTAAATTTAATCTGATAGAGTTGACAGTGCCTAGTGTTTGTAGGTAACATGGTACATACTCATAACTGAGCTCTTGTGGTTTGATTTGTCTCTTTCTAAGACTTTCATGCCAAGTGTGTTGAATGGATGCTTAAATTACTTTAGGTTCAACCACTTAAGTATACACATATGTGTATTTTAAAATGTGTTCCAAAAATTTTTTAGTTTCGAAAATTAATATAAGAGTGCTATTTACCTATTTAAAATAAAGCCTATGAATTTATAAAGAAGACTGTGAAAAATCACCTGTTACTTCTCCAACTAGAGACAACTTATTGTTTATATTTGTTGGTAGAGCCTCTAGATTTGTCTTTTTTTCCCCATTATACATATATAATTTTGTTTATATATACATCTGTATATCACATACATGCTGTTTTTTAGGCTTTTTCCCCAACATATATAGAAGCCACATAAGCAAGCACTTCGACTGTTGATGTCCTTTTATGAACCTGGTAGTTCAAGTTCTAGGAATTATTGCATCCAACCTATATTTATTCAGCCAACTCTCTCTCTCCTCTTTGGAGAGTTTCTATGTTCATTTTAGCTATGATTTTGAAATCCCTTTTAACTTTTTCTTGGAACTTCCAGTGTCTAGTGTGTGAAGGTGTTAGATTCAGTTACTCTGAATCTCTTCCAGGTCTTGAATGAGTTATGTAGCAAGTACAACAAATGAGAAGCCACGAGCAGTATATTATTGGGACTGGTCTCAATCCCTTAGTGTATTCAACTAGCATTTACTCACGGTATTAAGGATTTTTATAGGACTAATACTATACCCAGCACCTTTTTGCTACCTTGCTGAACTTTTTAGAACATAACATTATTTTATCTTACATTTTGTCTGGGACAGTCCCATTAAAATGGGCATGGTATATATATTTGTAATTTTAATTTTCCTTGCACCAGAACCAGGAACTGCATCTGACCTTTGGAACAGATGGACAACCTTCAGCCCAACCTATGACTTTAGAATTGTCTGTTACTGGAGTTCCACAACCAGCTTTCCTGCAGTTTCTCCTCAGACATTGTCTGCTTCATGAATTATTTCCCAGCATCCAACAATTGGTCTTTACCTCGAGCCTGGCCCTAGAAATGGGAAGAAGGCATTAACCAAATCACCAGATGCTAATGACTCCTAATTTCTTTTTTTCCCTTTTTTTTTTTTTGAGAGAGAGAATGAATGAATGAACGAACGAATGAACGAAAGAAAGAAAGAAAGAAAGAAAGAAAGAAAGAAAGAAAGAAAGAAAGAAAAAAAGAATATGAGGAAGAGGCAGAGGGAGAGAGAATCCCAAGCAGGTTCCATGCCCAGTGTGGAGCCCGATGTGGGGCTCAATCTTACAACTGTGAGATCATGACCTGAGCTGAAATCAGTAATCGGATGCTTAACTAACTGAACTACCCACGCAGCCCCAGAATTCTCATTTATTATTGACTAATTGTTCTCAAGCACTGTCAAATAATTCTGCACAATTTTGAGCAGTGCACACAGGGCTGCTGGTATAGCTCGGTTCCTAATTCCACTGGGGGGCATTCCAGGGCCAAATAGCCTTTCCAAAAGATATATTTAGTACCCCACCCATACCCAGTAGTACATTAGGAGTCTGGGAGACTCTAAGTTCTTCAGTGCCACAAGCCAGACTGTGCATTTGAAGAAACCTTGTTTCCAAGCCTCTAGTCAGCAGCAGCCCTTAATTTTACAACCTAAGATTATGGCATCACTACAAAAACTTGTTTAGTGGGATTGTATTCTGAGAGTGTCTGAAGCTTGTGCAAGTCAGCAGCAGTCAAAAGGTGGTATTTGAAGTGTGATTCAGGCCCTGGAATGACCCTCTTACTCTGTTCAACACACTTATCCAGGACCATCTGCAGAACTGCCATCCTTCCCATTGAAGGCTCCTGGGCAGCTGACATTTGTGATACATACCCAGAACAAGCTTCTTGCCCATCATAGCCAATTTACCCAATCCAGGCTACAGCACAGCCTGTTTATTCACTGCCAACCCTGGAGTATCTTCTTTATACTGTACAACCACTAGGCTCATAGTCAACCCATTCTGTGCAGACTTCTTGTCCAGTCCCACCTGCGGTACAGCCCTCTTATTTGTCCCCAGCCCAAGGGCAGCCTGCTTTTCCAGTGCAACCTCAGGTTTTGTCAGCTTTTCCAGACCAGCCAGCATATATGATCCAAGCAGCTTACTCTGTGCAATCTATAGAACAGTTTGCTTACTGGGCACTGCCTCTTGAGCATGCCCATTATTCAGCACAAACTGCTTACAGCATCTAGACAACTGAACAGGCAACCCACATAACCCAGCAAGTATACACACTAAACTCTACCGATAACAAGCACATACATATTACAAACTCTGCACATCAGAAGTTACACTCAGTACCACCTTATGTAATACAGACTTCTGACGAACAAGTCTCTTTAACACAACCCTAAGGTGGTAATTCTTCAAAGTTGGAGGAAAAGACATTTTAACATTAACCTTAATGTCCAGTACACAGCAGCTCCATCACAAGCAGATGTCAGTTTTAGACACCAGCAGCTAAAAGCGCAATCAATTAGCATTACATCTCAGAGGGCCATGGAAGGACAGCTTCGACACCCTGTGCAGATGTCCTTCATTCAGCACGCCTCTTCACAGGCCCAGATCCAGCCCGCACACTTTATCTACACAGTTTTCATGATCATATCTAACACCAAGCCAGGTTTCTCATTCAGTTTTCATTTAGCATCAGCAGATGACTCATTCATCTTGTAGAGAAGCACAGAAAAGCCATCAGTTGTCTACTCAAGAAGGTTCTGTAAATCAACAACAGTCTTTGGGTAGCCACCACCCTGCTTTCCAACGGTGGTTACCTCTTTCACAGGCACCTAACCAAGTTCAGCCATTACCAGGTATGTCAAAAACCATTATAAACATGGTACAGATTATACCTCCTTTGCAAGAAAACTTGCAACCAGTGGCAATGGAAGAATACATAATGCAACCTTTAAAGCAGCCTCAAGTGCTTCAGCATTAGCAAACATTTCCCCTAAAGAAAACCCTAGTGTAGCACCAGCCAGCATGCATTCAGCAGCAGTCTGCTGTCCAGCCACAGTGGCAACCAACTGTTGGCTCAACACTTGTTTTGGGGTCAGCAGAAATACAATTACAACAGCAAACCCTCTGTCAAAGCTCTTGGATAGCTCTTTCATAAAGCTACCTTTTTCTTTTCATCTATCAACACTTAGTATTTCAGTATAGGCTTCCACTGTCTTTCAGAACATTTCTATGTTATAAACACAGTAGCATTTGCAAAGCCAAAAAATTCCAAAGGTAAATCCCCATGGGGGAAAAGTATAAATGATTGTGATTTTTCTTTGATGTTCAAAGATCAGGGAGATAGTGAGCTAGGTAGAAATGGCATTGGACAGGGAGTCACAGTCCCCATCCCTGAGTCTTTTCTTTACTCAGTGTGTGTGGCCTTAACTCAAGTCTCTTTGGGGTTTACTCATCTGTAAAGTTGAAGGGGTTAAACCAGATGATGATAACAAAAAAAATATTTGAGTACCTACTTGGGATATATCATTGAATAAAACACAAAAATCCCTTCTGTCATTGACTTTTGTTTCTTAATGCAGGGAGACTCTCAATAACCTTAATAAAAAGTAAATTTTATAATATGGTCCCAGTAGACTGGGGAAAATGTGGAGCAGGGTAAGGAGGAAAGTGGGTTGTAGTTGTAAGTAAGGTAGTGATCAGGGTAGGCCTGATTGAGAAGGTAACATTTGAGCAAACATTTGAAGGAGGTGAAGTAGTCACAGTGCACATTTGAGGCAGAGGGAATAAGCGATGCAGAGGCCCTGGGGAAGGAGAGTGTCTTACATGTTTGAAGAACAGCAAGAGGGCCAGTTAATTCTAAAATGTTAGGAGCATATGATTATCTTATTATTCAACATTTATAATAAAGCATTTGCCTTTATGAAATGATAATAATCAGCACTATTAAGTGATTCCTAGGTGCCCAATACTATCCTAGTGGTTTTACATGTACTATCCTCACAACAACTGTATGAATTGTAGCTATCATTACTCCTGTTTAATAGGTGAGGAAACTGAGGTTCAGATTGGTTACAGGAGGGTCAGGATTTGAACCCAAACTATTTGGCTGCAAAGGCTGTGCCCTTAATCATTGCACCCACCAGCCAGCCTCATTGTAAGATAGCATCCTCTCTGCCAGAATTGTAAAAGACGGGCATGATGATTTCATTGAGATTTAGTTTACTCAGGGGATTGATTGAACTAATTATAAAAAGAAATTGACAATCCAGTTTATTCTTGTTTATTTTGTTTGTTTTTTTTTGTTTTTTTTTCTCTTTTGTTCTGCTTTAGATAACTCTAAAGACTATGAATTTATTGAGTTTGGCTAACAAAATGCTTTGAGGTCCCTAGATAAAATGTGTACTGTCCTGTAAGAATTTTCTAGTGATGATACATTACTATTTCAAACAGCTATTATCCCAACCACTGTGTATTTTATAAAATTCCCTCTTCATCAAGGGCATAAATTATAGTGAATTCCAGTGTGTGCAAGCTGACTCCTAACAGAAACAACGAAGGATTAATAATGATCTTTGTCATTAATGGTTCTTCAGACAAAGCATGCTATTCTGGGGTTATTTCTTTAGAATAAAGTTCTTCACAGAGTATTTTGGAGTGGAATGTACATTTTTGTAGGCATGTGCTGTATACTTTCCTTATCTAATTAAAAAAAATCCTCAACATTTTATCAGAAAATTTTTCAAAGAAAGCAAAGTTGAAAAATTGTAAAGTGAACACCCATATACCTACCAACTAGATTCTACAGTACGATATTGCCGTATTTGCTCAATTACATATACCTCCCTTTATTCACTTACCAATCCATCTCATTTTTCTGAAGCATTTCAAAACTAAAGTTGTTGACATCAGTATACTTCATAAATACTTCAGCATTCATATCATTGGTTAGAACTCAGTATTTTTTAGTTTATATTTATATGCAGCAAAATGCATATGTTAGAATTCAGTGATATTTGACAAATGCTTACACTTGTGTTATCCAACCAATTATCAAAATATAGATCAAGTGTTGGCAAACATTTTCTGTAAAAGTATAGTTAGTAATTATTTTAGGCATTGTGGGCTTTATAGTCTCTGTTGCAGCGACTCAACTCTGCTGTTACATGCATGAAAACGGCCATAGACAATATATAAAAAACAATGGACATGGCTGTGTTCTAATATAACTTTATTCACACAAATAGATGGTGTACCAGCTTTGGCCTGCAGGTTGTAGCTTGCCTACTCCATACAGAATACTGCTGTTACTTCAGAAAGCTCCCTCATGACTCTCCTGAGTCAGTACTCCCCAGTCTCACCAGAATTGACTATTGTTGAGTTTTTTCACCTTAGATTAGTTTATCTTGTTCTAGACCTTCATATAATTGGAATCATACAATGTGTACTCTTGTATAAGGCTTCTCTCACTATGTTTTTGAGATTGATCCGTGTTGTGTGTATCAATAATTTCTTTTTACTGCAGAGTAATATTCTATTGTTTGTCCATTTTACTATTCATAACTACCTGAGTGGTTTCTAGTTTAGGGTTATTATCAATAAAACTGCTATGAATATACTTGTAGAAGTCTTTTGTTAACGTATGTTTTTATTTCTCCTGGATAATACCTAGGAGTAGAATTGCTGGGCCATGGGATACGTATTTGTTTAACTTTTTATGAAATGGTCAGGTTTCCAGATTGGCACTATTTTACAGTAACATCAGCAATATATGTGTGTCACACCCTCACCAACACTGATTTTAGTTATTCTGGTGGATGTGTAGTGGTATCTTGTGGTTTTAATTTACATTTCCCTGATGACTGTGTTGTTGAGCACCTTTTCATGTATTTATTGGCCTTTGTGAAGTGTCTATTCAAGGCATTTTCCCATTTTATTTTGCCCATTGTAGTTTGCTTATTGTTGGCTTGTATGAGTTCTTATATATTCTGGATAATACTAGTCTTTTAGCAAATACATGTTTTACAGATCTGTTCTCCAATCTGTGGATTGCCCACTAATTTTGTAATGATTTCATTTCATGAAACAGAGTATTTAATTTTGATGAAGTCTAATTCATCAGAGTTTTCTGTTGTGTTTATTGTTTTCTATGGCCTCAGAAACCTTTGCCTACACCTAAGTTACAAAAATACTCCCCTGTTTTAAGGTTTTAGGTTTTATGTTCAGGTCTGTGGTCCATCTTAAATTAATTTTTATGAGTGGTATCAAGTAGGAGGTCAAAGTTCTTTCCTTTCCCTGTATGAATAACCCACTGTTTAAGCTGTTGAAAATATTTCCTTTTCCCATTGGATTTTTTAGCATCTTGTCCCAAAGTAAAACAATCTTATAAATGTGAATCTGTTTCTGGGCAGTGTATCCTGTTGCATTGATCTAGTTGTCCATCCAAGTATATGTATCTTGAAGATAGTATATCTTGAAGTTAGTTTAAGTCTTTCTACTTTGTTTGCTTTTTCAAGATTTCTTTGGCTATTACAGGTCCTTTCCATTTCCATATAAATTCTAGATGGACAATTTCTACAAAAAGTGGTGAAATTTTAGTAGGGATTGTTTCAAATCTGTAGATCAGTTTGAGGAGATATGACATAACAATATTGAATCCTCTAACCCAGGAAAATGGCATATCTCTTCATTTATTTATATCTTCTTTAATTACTCATCAGTGTTTTGTAGTATGGGGGTTATGGCACATCAGTTGTGTGTGTATGATGGTGGTGGTGAGAACTCATCTTTGGGTAAGCTTATTCCTAATTTATGTTTTGATGATACTAAAAATGTAATTACTTTTTAATTTACATTTTCCAATTGTTTGCTATTTGTATCAAAAGTAAAATTGTTTTTTTGCTCTTGTACTCTGTGTCTTTATGAAGTTCAGTTTATTAGTTCTTGTTCTTTCATTGATTCCTTGAGATTTTCAATGTAAATAATCAAATGCAAACAGTTTTATGTCTTCCTTTCTAATCTTTATGCCTTTTATTTCTATTTTTGCCTTATTGCACTGGCCTCAACCTCCAGCATAATGTTAAATAACAAAGAAGGTACTGGACATTTTGCCTTGTTCCCCGGTGTAAGAGAGAAAGTGCTCGATATTTCACCACTAAGTATGCTGTTAGCTGTAGGACTTTCTAGATGGCCTTTATCAGATGAAAATTTCCCTAATATTCTCAATTCACTAAAAATATTTTATCCTGAATGGATGTTGAATTTTGTCAAATGCTTTTTTTTCTGCATCTGTTGAAATGGTGATATGAAGACATATGACTAATATGGCTAAATTTACATATCCCATTTTACTATTTTCTCTCTTTACCCCTTTGTTTTTTTTTATTTCCCCTGACCAGCCTTCTTTGGGTAAAAAAAATTTTTTTTAGAATCCACTTTTAATTTTTCTATTTTTTAGCTAGATATTCTTCCTATGTTTTAGCAATTTCTATCAACTTTAATTATCTAGGCATTCTTTTATTGAGATATAATTCATACACCACAAATTTCACCCTTTTAAAGAGTAAAATTCAGTGATTTTTTTTGTATATTCACAAGGTTGTTCAACAATCACCACTAACTAATTCCAGGATATTTTTGTCACCCTAAATGACACTCCCTATCTATTAAGTCATTCTTTATTCTCTATCCCCACCTCCTGTGCCCCTGTCATTCACTTGTCTAATTTCTATTTAGTTGCTTATTCTAGGCATTTCACATAAATGGAATAATACTACATATGCCCTTATGTATCTGGCTTCTTTCACTTATGATAATGTTTTCAGGGTTCATCCATGGGGTAGCATGCATCAGTATTTCATTCTTTCTTATAGCCAAATAATATTCCATTGTATAGACACATTTTGTTAACACATTCATCAGTTGATGGACATTTGGGCAATTTTTACTTTTTTGTTATAGTGAACAATGGTGCTGTGAACATTTGTGTACAAGTTTTTGTGTGAACATTCATTTCTCTGGTAACATACTCAGGAGTGAAATTACTGAGCCATATGGTAACTCCGTGTTTAACTTTTTGAGGAACTGCCAAATTTTCCAAAGCACCTGTACCATTTTACATTCCTATCAGCAAGGTATAAAGATTTCAGTTTCTTAACATCCTACTCAACCTTGTTACTTTTCTTTTTAATTGTAGCATCCTAACAAAATGGTATTGGAATTGATTATAGCATCCTAACAGAATGAAGTGGTATTTCATTGTGGTTTTGATTTGCATTTTCTTCAAGGCTAATGGTGTTGAGAATCTTTTCAACTGCTGTAGACCCTTTGTGTATCTACTTTTTCTTCTTTGGAGAAATATCTATTCAAGTCCTTTGCCCACTTTTAAATTAAGGCTTTGTTTTGTCTTATCATTGTTGAGTTGTAACGTTCTTTATATATTCTGAATGCTGGACCCTTATAAGATTTGTGATTTGCCAGTATTTTCTCTCATTCAGTGTGTTCTCTTTATACTTTCTCTTTTTTTTTTTATGTGGATGATAGTTTACTTTAGGAAAATGTATCGTTTGTAAAGTAATGATTTGTGTACATTATATATATATATAATTTTTCAGTAAAGGCTTACTTTGAAATATTAGTGTAGTAGTATTCTTTTTTTTTTTTTTACAAATAGTTTATTGTCAACTTGGTTTCCATATAACACCCAGTGCTCATCCCCACAAGTGCCCTCCTCCATGCCCATCTCCCCCCTACCCCCACACACCCATCAGTCCTCAGTTTGTTCTCAGCATTCACGAGTCTCTCATGGTTTGCCTCTCTCCGTTTCCCCCCTTCTTCTCCCCCACGGTCCTCCGTTAAGTTCCTCCTAATCCTGCTATACGTGCAAACATATGGTATTTGTCCTTCTCTGCCTGACTTATTTCACTCAGCATAACACACTAAAGGTCCATCTATGTTGCTACACATGGCCAGATTTTATTCTTTCTCATTGCCATGTAGTATTCCATGGTATAAATAAACCACATCTTCTTGATCCATTCGTCCGTTGATGGACACTTAGGCTCTTTCCATG
>NW_024082478.1:154792-178692 GCF_003009895.1 Hyaena hyaena
AATGGGATCAGTTTCTTGATTTCTCTTTCTGTTGCTTCATTGTTGGTGTATAAAAATGCAGCCGATTTCTGTACGTTGATTTTGTACCCTGCAACTTTGCTGAATTCTTGGATCAGTTCTAGTAGGCTTCTGATGGAGTCTGTCGGGTTTTCTATGTAGAGTATCATGTCGACTGCGAAAAGTGAAAGTTTGACTTCTTCTTTGCCAATTCTGATGCCTTTGATTTCCTTTTGTTGTCTGATGGCTGATGCTAGGACTTCCAGCACTATGGTAAACAACAGTGGTGAGAGTGGACATCCCTGTCGTGTTCCTGATCTCAGGGGGAAAGCTCTCAGGTTTTCCCCGTTGAGGATGATGTTAGCTGAAGGCTTCTCATAGATGGCTTTTATGATGTTTAAGTAGGTTCCTTCTACCCCAACTCTCTCTAGAGTCTTTATTAAGAAGGGATGCTGTATTTTGTCAAATGCTTTTTCTGCATCTGTCGACAGGAACATATGGTTTTATCTTTTCTTTTATTGATGTGATGTATCACATTGATTGATTTGCGAATGTTGAACCAGCCCTGTAACCCAGGAATGAATTCCCCTTGATCTTGGTGGATAATTCTTTTTATGTGCTGCTGGATTCGATTTGCAAGGATCTTGTTGAGTATTTTTGCATCTGTATTCATCAAGGATTTTGGCCTGTAGTTCTCTTTTTTTGCTGGATCTCTGTCTGGCTTGGGAATCAGAGTGATGCTGGCTTCATAAAATGAGTCTGGGAGTTTTCCTTTGATTTCTATTTTTTGGAATAGCTTGAGAAAAATTGGTATTAATTCTGTATTAAACATCTGGTAGAATTCCCCAGGGAAGCCATCCAGGGCTCTTATTTGTTGGGAGATTTTTGATAACTGATTCGATTTCTTCACTAGTTATAGGTCTGTTCAGATTTTCTGTCTCTTCCTGTGTGAATTTTGGTAGTGAGTGCGTGCAGCCTTATAATTTTTGCCTTATATAAACAAATATTTTTCAGGAAATTAAGAGAACAAATTTAAATTTTGATGAGGTCCAATTTTTCAATTTTTTTTTATTGGTATTGTGCCTTTGGTGTTAAATCTAACTTTTTGCTACTCATCCTGGAGTTATTCTCTTGTTTTTGTTTATTTGTTTGTTTAAGTTTATTCATTTATTTAGAGAGAGAAGGAGCAGAAGGGCAGAGATAAGGGGAGAAAGAGAATCCCAAGCAGGTTCCACGCTGTCAGCACAGAGCCTAACACGGGGCTTCATCTCACAAACTGTGAGATCATGACCTGATCTGGAATCAAGTTGGACACCCAGGTTGAGCCACCCAGGCACCCCTATTTGTTTTTTAATTTATGGCTTTCACTTATGATCTAGGTGATCTATGTTTTTTAGTTAATTTTTGTATAAGGTATGAGGTTAAGATTCAGTGTTTTTGTTTCTTTTTTTTCTACCTTTAGATGTTCAATTGCTCTAGTGTCATTTGTCAAGAAGAATATCCTTCTTCCATTGAATTGCTTTTATACCTTTGTCTAAAATCAGTTGGGCATATTTATGTGGGTCATTTTCTGGGTTCCCTGTTCTGTTAAATTCATTTATATCTCTGCCTCCCTGTTAATTACTTAGGTCTTGTTTACTGTTGCTATACAGAAAGACTAATATTGAGTAAAGTGATTTCTTCCCCTGTCTTTATTTAAAGATTATTTTAGCTATTAGCTAGCTATTATAGGACTTCTAACTTTCCATATACATTTTAGAATAATCTTGTCTATATCTGTAGCAAATCTTGCCAGGATTTTGATAGTAATTGCATTAATCCTATATATAAATGTGGGGAGAATTGACATCTTTACTGTATTGAGTCTTCCAGTACTCATGAATGCAGTGTCTCTTTGTATATTTGAGTCTTCTTTGAATGTTTTCATTAGCATTTTGTAATTTTCAACATACATATACTGAACATCTTTTATTAAATTTTGTGTTTAATTTTCTTTAGAGATATTATAAATGGTATTGTTTTTCATTTCAGTTTCCACATGTTCATTGTTAGTACATACAAATGTATTTGGTGTGTGGGCGAGGGTGTGTGTGTGTGTGTGTGTGTGTGTGTGTGTTGTATCCTATGACTTTGCTGAACTTAATTAGTTCTAGAAGAGTTTTTTGAGTCAAATCCTTGTCATTTTTTTTAATGTAGACAATCATGTAATCTCCAAAATGTAGACAGTTTAATTTTCTGTCTAGAGATTGTATCAGTTGCTGAGAGAGGACGCTGAAGTTTATGATTGTAGATTTATATAGTTCTCCTTTTAACTCAGTCCTTTTTTTTCCCATTTGTTTTGAAGGTCTCTTGTTTCATGCAATCACATTTAGGATGGCTAGGTCTTCTTGATGGATTGATTTTTTTTATCATTATATTATGTCCCTTTTCATCCCTACTAATTTTCTTTTCTCTGAAGGACCCATTATCTGATACTACATATCCACTCCTGCTTTCTTTTGATTAACGTTAGCATGATATAGCTTTCTCCTTCTTTCTACTTTCAACTTATTTATCTTGTGTTTAAAGTGAGTTTCTAGTAGAAAACATCGAGCTGGGTTGGCTTTTTTTTTTAACCCACTCTGCCAATGTCTTCCTTTTACTTAGTATATTTAGACCATTTACACTCAATATAATTATTGATATCTTAGGACTTAAGTTTGCCATTTTAGTATTTGCTTTTTGTTTCTTTCCTGTGTTTCTCCTTCCTCTGTTTCTCTGTTCTTGCCTTCCTGTGAGTTTCTTGCAGAATTTTTCTGGATTCCTTGTTTTATTTATACTCTTTGAGTATATTGTGCTGTATATTTACTTAGTAGTTGCTCTAGGTATTACTTTCTGTATATGTAACTCATTCTGCTAGTATGGACATTTTTCCACTTCAAGTCAAGTGTTGAAGCCTTACTTCCATTTAGGTCCCTTTATCTTTGCTACTTTTAAAATATAATTGTCTCAGAGTGCCTGGGTGGCTCGGTAAGTTAGGGGATCTGACTTTGGCTCAGGTCATTATCTCCTGGCTTGGCTCCTGAATTCGATCCCCCCATTGGGCTCTATGCTGACAGCTCAGAGCCTAAAGCCTGCTTTAGATTCTGTCTCTTCTTCTCTCTCTGCCCCTCCCCTGCTCACTCTCTGTGTGTCTCTCTCTCTGAAAGGTAAACACTAAAAAAATTTTAAAATATAATTGTCTCAGGGCACCTGGGTGGCTCAGTTGGTTGAGTGTCCAACTTCAGCTCAGGTCACAGTCTCGCAGTTCATGAGTTCAAGTCCCACGTTGGGCTCTGTGCTGACAGCTCAGAGCCTGGAGCCTGTTTCAGATTCTGTGTCTCTCTCTCTCTCTGCCTCTCCCCTGCTTGTTTTCTGTCTCTCTCTCAAAAATAAATAAACAAGAAATTAAAAATAAATAAAAAATTAAAAATAAATAAAAATAAAACATAATTGTCTCAAGTATATCCTCGTATGTTAAGTACCACAATAGATGTTGTTATAAGTTTACAGACCTAGTAGCAAAAAGTTCTCCCAGTTTTGTCTGAGAATGTTTTTTTCTCTTTCATTTCTGAAGGTATATTTTACTGGATGTAGAATTCACAGTTAACAATTACTTTCTTCCAGCACTTGAAAAATATTATGCCCCTCCTTTTGGCCTCCATATGTTTACATGAGAAATATGCTGTCATTCAAGTTGATGTTCCACTATCAGTAATGTGTTGTCGCTTCCTAGTTGCTGTTAAAATTTGGTTTTTACAAGTTTAATTATGATGTATCTTGGCATGGATTTCTTTGGGTTTATCCTCTTTGGAATTCACTCAGCCTCATGCATTTGTTTTATGTCTTTGGCCAAATTTGGGGAGTTTTCAGCTATTATTTCTTTGAGTATTTTTTTCTGCTACATGTTCTTTCTTGTTTTCTGCCAAGGCTCCAGTTACATGAATTTTCAGTCTTTTTTAAATTGTGTTGCATAGGTTTAGAGGCCCTGTTAATTTCTTTCGGTCTCATGTCTCTCTTAATCAAACTGAGTAAATTCTATTAATCTGTACTCAAGTTCACTCATTCTATTTTCTGTCATTTGCATGCTGTTAGCCCATTCAGTTAGTTTTTTTAATTTACATTATTATATTTTTTAATTCTATAATTTCTATATAGTTCATATAAGTTCTGTTTTTCCCTCAGGTTTTCTATTTTTTCATTTGTTTCTGATAGCTGCTGTAAAATCCTTGTAAAATAATTCTAAAATCTGATTCATCTTGTTATTGGTGTGAGTTGGTTCAATTCTCCCATTTGAGTTGTGATTTTTCTCTTCATGTGACAGGTGATTTTTTTGTTATATATAGAACAGTTTTAGTATTTTAATTGGAGACTCTTGGTCATAGTTAAATCTACTTTAGCAGGCACCTACACTATTAAATTTAGCCTGTAGACTCTATCCTTCTTTTGTGGGCCATAGTTCCAAAGATAATTTAGTTTCATGAACTCTTGTAATACTGTTCTGTTCTGCCTGGTCTTCTGGCTCTTGTTGAGCCCTTTAAGGGTCCCTATTGGTGCTACCTGCAGTACTGGAAGGGGTTTTTCTGGGCTTCCAAGTGTTAGATTTCAGGAGTGGTGGATGCTGGGCCAAAGGATAGAGAACATTTCCCCTGGCCACCTGATATTGGTACCCTTCATACTTGATCTTGTCTAGTGCCACTAGAATATGGAAGCATTTACCTGGTTACTGTCTGTTGCTAGTCAGGAGTTGATGGGTCTGCATGGCTCTCTGCCACTGGATCCAAGGTGAGGACATAATGACTTGGGTTGCCTTCTGCCTTTAGGTGAAGTGTCAGGAGACACCTACCCTGGATCTTTTCCTGCTGTGTGGTGGAGCCCCAGGAGCTTCCTGGGTCTGGAAGGCTCTGTACTATCAGACTCCTTCCTCTGTTTCTTCAATCTTGTAAGAATGTTGTTTTCTTCTGATTTTTAGTTGCTATAGGGCTCACTCTCAGATGAAAACCCATAAAAATGGCAAACTCATCCACTATCCTTCCTTTTTTCCTACTGTCCCCTTCCTACCAGTTTCTACCTGCTTTTGCTTGGTCTCAGGCAGTGTTTTGTTTTACATTTGTCCAGCACTTTTCATTGGTAACTGCCCAGGGTGAGTGAGGGTATTTGAAGTAGAACCTTACTTTACCAATTTTTGTCATTGCAAAATAGCACTTAACATGAGGTAATCACTGTAGTCTTGTCACTAAACCCTAGAGTGTTGAAGGGATGGAATGAATTTCTGATATGTGGGTTATTTTACTGCCGAGTTAGAGGAAAGAGAGATCTTCAGTCTGGTCAAATAGCAAGCTATGCTTATATTTTGTGTCTGTCTCCCCAATCAAACTGAAATTTTTTGCATAGAGATCTGTACACTATTTACCTCTGTATTCCTAGCACCTAGCATAATGTTTGATATAAATAATTGCTTGTTACATGTCTGTTCAATAAATTAATAAAGAAGAATATCTATATAGATACCCCTTTCATCCTGTTCTCAGTGGCAGAAGTATTCTTTGTTAATATTTGTCATTCTTGTTGCTTAATCAGGACTTCCAAATTGATAATGAACTTGTGTTTGGTTGGTGACCTAATCTGTTCTTATTTGTTCACTTTATTTTCCCATTTAGAAATGGACTAGGGATAAGACAGGAAGTGAATCATGAATTCAGATGTGCCAATCATGGTTTTGATCATTTTACCAAATAATATGGAAAACCACTTATTCTGATATTTATCTATTGCTAAGGTCAGCATTTCCTACTTCCTCTAGTGTGATGTGTTAGTAGTAGTGAATTAGTATTTCTGGTGGTTAAAAGTGATTTCTTTTCAGTTGACCATGTCATCTAATCAAATATCCATTTAGATGGTTTCATTTTCAGCTCTCGAAGATAAATATTAAACCTTAGCATTTTACATGCAGTTGCATCCCTACTCTGTATAATGTTTCAATATCATTTTGCTTTTCTACCACAGTATTTGCATTATTTTTTTCTTTTTTAAATATCTTTTTCAAATTACTTTAATTATCAGAGTAATATGCCAATATATACTTCTGGTAAAAATTTAAAACAATACAGAGAAGCCTCACTTGACCTATCCATGTTCTTGTCCCTTCCATTGTCAGTTTGGTGTATGTCCTTTCAAATCTTTTTCAGTGTAGTTACATACATAGATATGTACACTTAGATCGTATACAGCATTGTTTTCTGTTTTGGATTTTGTCTTTAAGTTCATAAAAGAGATCCTACTGTATATGTCACTTTGTACTATTTTTACTTAATTATGTTCTTGGAAATATATCTATGTTATTACATGTAGGTATTCTAGATTTTATTTAATTTTTATTTAATTGCTCCATTAAATGTATTCATTAATAAGACCACACTGAAATATGTTTAGCTATTCCTCCTGCCAATGAACATTTTGGCTATTTCCTGTTTGTTTGTTTGCCTATTTGTCTGAGAGCTTCCTCTTTTTCTCTTTGATTTCTTTATATGTTCTAATACTAATTCTTTGTTAAATATATTGCAGTTACTTTCTTTCAGTGTGTCCTTTGTCACCCAGAAATTTTTATTTGTTATAAGATCAAATCTATTCATCACTTTTTTTTTTCCTTTTAGATTATGTAGCTTGCTTAGGAAGGCTCAGTAGCATAAAATATTCTTCTATATTCTAATACTCTAAAATTTTTTGTTTAGTACTATATTCTATTTTGAATTTTTTAAATGTTTTTATTTATTTTTGAGACGGAAGGAGAGAGAGAGAGAGAGAGAGAATGAACATGAGTAGGGGAGAGACAGAGAGAGAGGGAAACAGAATATGAAGGAGCCTCCAGGCTCTGAGCTGTTAGCACAGAGCCCAATTCAAGATTTGAACTCACAAACTGCGAGATCATGACCTGAACTGAAGTCAAACAGTTAACGAACTGAGCTACCCAGGTGTCTCTCTATATTCCATTTTGATTTTGAGTTTTTTTGTGGACTATATGAAGTAAAGATCTAGTTGCGTTTTTTCTAAATGAATAGAAATTTGTCCCAACACATTAATCATTGTCCTATCTGTTATTTCCACACTGATCTGAAATGGTATCTTTATCATATCTGAAATTACTATATATACTTGATTCATTTCTCAACTCTCTTTTGTTCCTTTGACTTTTATTCTTATACCAATACTCCAGTGTTTTTAATGACTTTATTTGTAAGAAATTATAGATTATGCTTTGATTTCCTCTTAGATAAAACTTGTTTTAAATGATTGTTAATTTTGAATTGGATATATTTTTATTGTTAATTTATGTATTTATGGCATTGTAGTCAAACCATGCTTCCTACTTACTGGAATTTGATTTTTTTTTTTTTTTTTGCTCTATGTGCTTAAGATTTATATTTTCTATCCTGGGAGGTGTATTCCAAGGTTTCTCTGTATTACACTATGCTTCTTAATTATGATATTAAAATTCTCTATATCCTTTTTTTTTGGTCCAGATGTTCTTTCATTTTGTGAGGAAAAATGTTGAAGTATCCTACTATGATTGTGGATTTCTCCACTTATTATTTTTTAAATTTCTTTACTTAAATTCAAGTTAGTTAGTACAGTGTAGTATTGGTTTCAGGAGTAGAACCCAATGATTCATCACTTACATCTAACACCCAGTGCTCATCCCAACAAGTGCCCTCCTTAATGCCCATCACCCATTTAGCCATTCAACCCCCACCTCCCCTCCAGCAACTCTCAGCATGTTCTCTGTCTTTAAGAGTCTCTTATGGTTTGCCTCCCTATTTTTCCTTCCCTTCCCCTATGTTCATCTGTTGTGTTTTTTTAAATTCCACATGAGTGAAATCATATATTTTTGTCTTCCTCTGACTGACTTATTTTGCTTAGCATAATGCATTCTTGTTCCAACCATCTTGTTGCAAATTGCACGATTTCATTCTTTTTGATCACTGAGTAATATTCCACTGTATTTATACACAACACATCTTCTTTATCCATTTATCTGTCGATGAACATTTGGGCTCTTTCCAGAATTTGGTTACTGTTGATAGTGCTCCTACAGAGTGGGGTGCATGTGCCCCTTCAAATCGATATTTTTGTATCTTTTGGATAAATAGTAATACAGTTGCTGGGTTATAGCAGAGTTCTATTTTTAATTTTTTGAGGATCTTCCATACTCTTTTCCAGAGTGGCTGCACCAGTTTGCATTCCCACCAACAGTATAAGAGGTTTCTCCTTTCTTCTCATCCTCACCAACATCTGTTGTTTCCTGAATTGTTATTTTTAACCATATTGACAGGTATGAGGTTGTATCTCATTGTGGTTTTGATTTATATTCCCCTGATGATGAGTGATGTTGAGCATCTTTTCATAAGTCTGTTGGCCATCTGGATGTTTTCTTTGGAAGTGTCTATTCATGTCTTCTGCTCATTTCTTCACTGGATTATTTGTTTTTTGGGTGTTGAGTTTGGTAAGTTCTTTATAGATTTTGGATACTGACCCTTTATCCAAAATGTCATTTGTAAATATCCTCTCCCATTCTGTTAGTTGCCTTTTAGTTTTGGTGATTGTTTCCTTTGATGGGCAGAAGCTTCTTATCTTGATGAGGTTCCAATAGTTCATTTTTGCTTTTATCTTCTTTGCCTCCAAGACATGTCTAGAAAGAAGTTGCTCCAGCTGAGGTCAGAGACGTTCCTGCCTCTAGGATTTTGATGGTTTCCTGTCTCATATGTAGATCTTTCATCCATTTTGAATTTGTTTTTGTGTATGGTGTAAGAAAGTGGTCTCGTTTCATTCTTCTGCATGTTGCTGTCCAGTTTTCCCAGCACCATTACCTGAAGAAACTTTCCTTTTTCTCCATCGGATACTCTTTCTTGCTTTGTTGAAGATAAGTTGGCCATACATTTGTGGGTCCATTTCTGAGTTCTCTTCTGTTCCATTGACCTATGTGTCTGTTTTTGTGCCACTACCATAGTGTCTTGATGATTACAGCTTTGTAATACAACTTGATGATTACAGCTTTGTAATATAGCTGTGTTTTTTCTTTGGCATAGCTGGGATTCAAAACCCAAAGTTTTAAAGGATGGCATGGCGCAGATCTACTCCCCTCATCCAGAGTAGAGCCCTCCACCCTGCTGATCAGAGGCCTTGGCTGGTACCTACAAGGTCTTTTGTCCTTGGGGAGACAATAAACCCTCTTCCAAAAGTACACCAAGAAGGGGACTATTTTCTCCCAGTGCACCCCAGAGATCTCTGAACCACACTGTGTACTCCAGGACCAGCTCCCTCCTCCCCAAGAGCATGTCACAGCACTCAGAGAAAGTCTCCACAACCTCAGAGTTTGAGCTCTAAAAGCTGTTGGCAAAAAAGGAACTGGGACACTCAGTACTTCCCCATTCCGTGGTCCAGAGTGGTTTTCTGTGTTAACTCGATGCCACACTTTCTCAACCCCTCGCTATTTCTCTCCCTTTTGTCTCTCCATGGAAAGGTTTCCCTCCTCTCTGCAGCCCTGCCTTTTCTCTCTCCCAGTTCACATCAACGCACCTTGCACCTGCCAAGCTGTCTCTCTACAACTGTGGAGATCCCTCTGCTAGTCCGCAGATCGATTTCTTGGGTGTTCCAAGTAATCTGACCTCAATACAGCTGTGTTTGAAGGACAAGGATAGCCCAGTGTCCCCCTACTTATCTGCCATCTTAACTTCTCCTCCATTTCTTCTTATCCTGAGTCCTAATGCCTTAATTCGAAAAGTTTCTGGACACCGAAAGGGTTTTTCTATATTTGTAGCCAAAATTCATTTGGTGGCAAACCTGACCTGAACTGATGAGGCTATCATTAGTGTTTTTCTTTTTAATTTTTTTAAATGTTTATTTATTTTTGAGAGAGAGACACACACAGAGTGTGAGGAGGGGAGAGTCAGAGAGAGAGAGGGAGACACAGAATCTGAAGCAGGCTCCAGGAGCCAAGCTGTCAGCACAGAGCCTGACATGGGGCTCAAACCCATGAACTGTGAGATCATGACCTGAGCTAAAGTCAGCCACTTAACCGACTGAGCCACCCAGGTGCCCCGTGTTGTTTTGTTTTGTTTTGTTTTAAAGCAGGCACATTCTTTTATATAAGGATTACATAATTGGTATGTGTAAGAACTCCTTGTAGAACAGGACTGAATATTGCTAGAATATATTATTAGTTAACCTGTATTCTTGACTTAAAACATTTGCAATGAAATCTTTATGATACATGCAAGGATATCAAGAACACCCATATACCAAATACTCAAGAAATTAAAAAAATTAGCATATTTACCATCCTCTGGATATACCTGTATTTTCTTGTAAGATTTAAAACTTCATGTAAATAGTACCCTACCATATGCATTTTCTGTATTTTTAAAAATTCATTATGGATTATGAGATTATTATGAGATTTATCCATGTTTATATACGTAGCTCTAGTTCATTCATTTTTCTTTTCTCCTATTGATGTACATTTGAGTTTTATCCATTAATTTGTTTATTTTCATGTTCCTGACTCATTCCTCTGGGATAGAATATGTTATTAGTTTTATGGTTGCTAAATCTCCTCCTATGTTTAGTCATTTTCTTGGATTTTGCTTTATATTTAAAATGAAGGTCTAGTTGATCAGCATTGGTAACTGATTTGGGCTTCCTCAATTAAAGCGTGTAAACTTTGTGACTTCTAGGTTAACACTGCCTCATCCCACATCTAATGAATGCCTGTAGTATTAGTGAGATATTTTGTAGTTAGCTGGACATGAGTGAGATGTATAATGGATATATCAGAAGTTTCTCAGATTCTTCATTTTTAACTGTTATCCAAAGAAGATTTCTTCTAAATATATGACTCCTCTTTATAATAGCAGAGGAAAAAAATATTCTGGTTCAGGATACAATCTAGGATAACTGTATTTTATTGTCTTGCTACTTTAATAGTTTCTTCTCATCTGGTACAATTGTTTTAGCCTTTCTCAGTCTTTCATGACCTTGATGATTTTGATGAGTGTAGGCCAGTTATTTTATAGATTAGTATTCAAACTAGGTTGGTCTGATGTTTCCACATGACTAGATTCAGGTTATGCATTTGTGGCAGGAATACTATAAAGGTGATTTTGGGTCCTTTTCAGGAGGCACATGGTGTCTATTGTTTTATTACTGGTGATACTAATTTTGATCACTGGATTAAGGTGGTGTCTACCAGATTTTACCACTGAAAAGTTATTATTTTTTACTTTATAATTTAGTAATTTATGAGGAGTTACCTTGAGGCTATGTTTATCATAAAACCTTTACCCACAGTTTTGGCAGCCATTGAAGATTATTGCCTATAATGATTAGTACTTTCATGATTGCCAGATAATGGTTTTTATATTCTATATTTGTTATTTGGATTAGAGCTTTCCATTTTCCCCCATTTGTTTATTAATTGGTTTATTTAAATATATAAAATTATTCATTGTATTTTATTCTGTGGGTTATAACACACTAGTATTATTATTTATTTTGATGTACCAGCTATTTCAGATTGGTCTAGTGGGATCCTCTTCAGGCTTGTTCCTTTAAGCTTTTGACAAGTCCCCATCATTCTTTGAACTTACCTTTTCACAACAAGCCTATTCTATTCTTCCTTGCTCCATCTTCACAATTGGTCGTATCTCAATGAGCTCTGGTTGAGAGGGTTCATTTCAATAGGGATACAGACTCATAAGATGAACAATTTCAAAGTGAGGGGAAAATTGGCAATAATAGGAAAGAAAATGGAGAATATACAAATATAAAGTTAAAATTACTGGTTAACTTACCTCTCAGAAATGAAACTTTGTAGTTTTCTAGACACTTTCCCATACTTACACATACACTGAATATTTTTTAGTATTTATTTTATCAGAATTGGATCATACCAGCTTTTAAAATGGCACCCTCCTACACTGTTGGTGGGAATGTAAGCTGGTGCAGCCCCTCTGGAAAACAATGTGGAGGTTCCTCAAAAAATTAACAATAGACCTCCCCTATGACCCAGCAATAGCACTGCTAGGAATTTACCCAAGGGATACAGGAGTGCTGATGGATAGAGGTACCTGTACTCCAATGTTCGTAGCAGCACTCTCAACAATAGCCAAAACATGGAAAGAGCCTAAGTGTCCATCAACGGACGAATGGATCAAGAAGATGTGGTTTATCTATACAATGGAATACTACATGGCAATGAGAAAAAATGAAATCTGGCCAAGTGTAGCAAAATGGATGGACCTTGAGGGTGTTATGCTGAGCAAAATAAGTCAGGCAGAGAAGGACAAATACCATATGTTTGCACGTATAGGAAATTAGGACGAACTAAATGGAGGACTATGGAGGAGAAGGGGAAAAATAGTGTGGGAGAGGGAGGGAGGCAAACCATGAGAGACTCTTGAATGTTGAGAACAAACTGAGGACTGATGGGTATGGTGGGGAAGGGCAAGGGGGGTGATGGGCATGGAGGAGGGCACTTGTGGGGATGAGCACTGAGTGTTATATGGAAACCAACTTGACAATAAACTATTAAAAAAAATAAAACTAAACTCCAGCTGGGACTATATCCTTGCTTATCTCCTCCCCGTGACTACCCTGTTTATTTCTTGTTCCTTCTCTCTTGAGAGTATTCATTAATAAATTGCATACATCTGAAAAAAAAAACTTTTTAAAAATGTTTATTTATTTTTGAGAGAGAAAGATAGTGGGGGAGGGGCAGAAAGAGAGAGAGAGACACACACAGAATCTAAAGCAGGCTCTAGGCTGTGAGCTGTCAGCACAGAGCCTGACATGGGGCTCGGACCCACGAACTGTGAGATCATGACCTGAGCTGAAGTCAGATGCCCAACAGACTGAGCCACCCAGATGCCCCTATTTCTTCCTTTTTTTTTGAAAAAAATTTTAACATTTATTCATTTTTGAGAGACCGGAGGGTGGGGGGAGGTGCAGCATAGAGAGAGGGAGACACAGAATCAGAATCTGAAGCAGGCTCCAGGCTCCAAGCTGTCAGCACAGAGCCCAACGCGGAGCCCAAACTCACAGACTGCGAGATCATGACCTGAGCTGAAGTCGGACCTCAACTGACTGAGCCACCCAGGTGCCCCAAGGATTTATTCTTTTTATTGAAGTATAAAAGGCATATATACATTAAAGTACCCTAATCTTAAGTATGCAGTTTGAGGAATTTTCGCATATGTATTCTTCCATTAAATACAAATGAAGATATAGAAAATTTTCAGCCCCCCAGAAGGTTCACTAAAATCCACCCACATTGTTGCATGTATCAGTAGTTTTATTTTTTATTTTTTACTTTGCTATTATAGGTTATGCCATAGTTCAGTTATCAATTCTTCTGTTGATATATATTAAGATTGGTTCTAGTTTTTGTCTCTTAAAATTAAACAGCTGTGGGGGCACCTGGGTGGCTCAGTTGGTTAAGTGTCCAACTTCGGCTCAGGTCATGATCTCACTGTTTGTGGGTTTGAGCCATGCATCGGGCTTTGTGCTGTCAGCTAGCTCAGAGTCTGGAGCCTGTTTCAGATTCTGTGCCTCCCTCTCTCTCTAACCCTCTCCTGCTCATGCTGTCTCTCTCTCTCTCTCAGAAATAAATAAAACATTTAAAAAATTAAAAAAAATTTTTTTCACTGTTAAATAGGTATATACATCATACATATAGGATTGAACTAGTTTGTATCTTGAGTTAGACCTGAGTTTGAACAATGTCTCTGAATTATTTACTGTATGATTTGAGGAAAGTTATTTATTTTAGCTCTGATTGTTTTCATTTGTAAAATGACATTTTAAAATGCTTGTCTTGCATTTGCAACTTCTTACTTTGTAATGTAAAAAATAAGATGGATTGATGGATATATATGTGATATGCAGTTATAGCAAAATGCGATAGACTCTGAGTGGTAGATATATGGATTTTCATTAAACAAATATTCAACTTCTCTTAATGTTGGAAAATTTTCATCATGTCAGAAAAAAATGCCTATCTTGCAGGCTCATTGGGATTAGATGAGATATATGTAAGAAGTACCTGGCATGTAGTAAGTGTTTAATAAATAGCATTTATTTAAAAAAGCACTTCATAGGAGAGACCTGTTTTGTAGCATTGATAATACAATAAGGTAGTTTATGAAATGTTTAAATGATGTTTCTTGTTTTTTGTTTTCTTTTTCTTTTTTTTTCTCTCCTCCTCCCTTTCTCTCCTTCTCTTCTCCTTCCCTTGAGATTATAAACAGCACCCAAGGCTAAGAATCACTGGTGGGAGGAGGGCAAATAATAACAAAGTAAGTTAAGGAGAAAGAGGGTTAGGAACTAACAAAAATTAGCAGAAAAGCCTCTTTGGTGTGCACAAGGGTTCTCTGCTTCTCAGTACTCTCTGGAGTCACTTATCTATTCATTAATTTCCTTTTACTGACTCAGTTTTTGCTTCCATCATTTACAGCCTCAGCTTGCTCATTTGTCAAATGAAGATAGCGGTACTTACTGCTCAGAGTTGTCATAAAGGTTTAAGTAAGTTTAAATAATGTATATGAGGTGCTTAGCACTTAATAAATGCTTAATACTGATTGGTTTGTTGCTATAATAAAAATAAAAACAGGAGAATATTGTAATAGTGAAAGACAATTATTGAGCATCTATTCCTATTTCAGGTAGTGATTAGGTACTGGGAATATTATGATAAATTTTAGAGATATGATCTCTTCCCTCAAATAGCTCACAGCATCCCAGATGAGAAAGACCTAGGAACAAGTGTAAGAGAGTGTTCTAAATTGAAAGGAGAGCATGGTATGGCCCATGGAATCCACACCTAGTTTTGCTTTTCATTTTGGCCTTGTCCTCATTCTGCATGTGTCCAGATGTACTTCAGTATTATTGAATTTTGCTAGCAAATTATCAAGGACTCAGACATCCAAATTATCAGTCTCATTAGGAAAGGGGATTGGTCCCTGTCTTTCATTTGGATTTTAAGGGGGGGGGGTAGTTGAGAAATAATACAAAGTATCATTTCTTGACTTCTCTTTTCTCCTCCAACCTAGTCAACCCATACAGAGGCTTTTTTCCTGGACAAATTAGATTAGCTTCTAATTATAAGTTACATAATTAGCTGTTTAACATAATCATTGTTTAAAAACACTGAAAGCAATTTCTTTTTTTTTTTTGTACACACAAGATCCAACAAAATGTATCCAGCTTAAATGGTTGTATTAAAGAAATTTTAAAAGAATCATATTGAGTCCCAGCAAGATGGAACAGTGACAACAGTGACATCATATCTTGATGCATAAATCTGGAGGCAAAGAGTATGGATTAAGTAAAGGGAAAGAGTATGGATTAAGTAAAGAGAAAGAAGACATTTACTATGACAGCAATTTGGGATGATATTTTATTACCACTTGTAATTATTAACAGGATTATCAATGCTACTTTGTGTCCTTAGAATCATGGCTAATAGTTGGTTCATCTGTCTTTTCATATGATAGCTTCAAATCAAGTTCTCTCATAATATTTTGAGGAGTCTCAAAACTAATATTTACAAATAGATGTTGGGCTATTTTTGTAGATGTCTTTCAAATTGAATGAAATCTTCCTTTTTTACTTTTGTCTAAAATCACTATAATGTTGTGCATTGAAATAATGGGGACCTGCCCAGATTTGAGGGTTGATAAATCTGTACAAAGTTGAATTTATTTTTTTCTTATTACCAAAGCAAGATGAATATAGATAAGCTTAACACCTTTTCATATAGTCTTCCAGACCATTTTATATGCTTAAACATACATGTAATTTTAATGTAACTGTAGTATACATAATCTTTTATAATTTTTTCTCACTTGTATATATCTGTCATAAGATATATAAGATACAGTTATTTAATGGAGCAAATAAAGGAAACAAGTGTCTATTTTTTTGCTCTTTACAATTATATTCTGTGTTGTTAGGAACATTCTTGTAGCTAAATCCTGCAATATACTCTTAATTATTTCCTTTGTATACATTTTAATTATTTCCTTGGGCAGATTTCTAGAAATGTAATTCCTACATGTCTTTAAGACTTTATGTATTGCCAAATTACTTTTAAAAAAGGACTAACCCGTTTACAATCCTACCAGTGGTTTATGAAAATACCTATTTTCCTGTACACTTAATATTTGATATCCTTTGAAAGTTTTAAATTATAAAATGTATGTAGTAACATCATAAAAAGTAGGAAAATTGGGAAAAATCACTAAAATGCTATTTCTTTGACATAGCAGTGATTATATTTGTTATAGTATTCCCAGCTTTTGACACATGAGTAAGTGGTTGTACTTACATATACAGTTTTGTCCTCACTTTTTTCATTCATTGGTAAGTGATTTTCCCTGCCTTTACTTGCCCTTCACAATTCCAGTATTTAATGGCCACACGATAATGCAATAAATAATCATATTTACCTAACTCTTCCCCTATTCCTGAAAAACTTACTTGCTGACAAGTTTTATTATGTATAATACTACAATAAAAACAGAGGTATCTATCATTTATTGAATATTTACTATGAAACAAACTTTATACTATGTACTTTTTTCTTCCTTTGTATTATTTCCTTAGGATTTCTGTCCAGGATTCGTAATAATGGATCATGAACATTTTTATGGCACAGCCTTTCTTCTTATGTCAATGTTTTCTTTCTTATTTCTTTCTGCCTTAAAACAATTAATCGAAGCCTAAAATGTGCCAGACACTGTGGTAAGTGGTAAGAGGAACTGAGAATACAAAAAAGCAGAGTCCTTGGAGTCAGACATTAAACATATATGATAAAGAGGGACGTGATAAAAGGCATTGCTGGATGACGGTCCATCGATTTGTTATTTCGTTGGCCATTCTGTCTATCCATTCGTCCATCCATCTATTCATTCAAGCACACATGATTTTCCCTCTGAAGCATGGGAGAGCAAGTTACAGATATGATGTCCTTTTAGTCCTAAATATTTCAGTATAAAAATAAGGACATTTTTTAAACCACAATACAATGAAAAAATTCAAGGGATTTAATATAAATTTATTATTATTATTTAATCTGTTATCCACAGTAAAATTTCACCAGTTGTCCAGTTAATGTCCATGTAGGCAATTTTGCTCCCTTGATTTAAGATCTAATTGAAGATCATGTATTGCCTTTAGCTGTGTTGTCTCTCTTGTCTCCTTTACTCTAGAACAGTTCCTCAGCCTTTGTCTTTTATAACATTGATATTTTTTTGAAGACTAAAGATTGGTTATTTTGTAGAATGTCCTTCAATTTGAGTTTGTTTGAAATTTCCTCTTGTTAAGATTCAGATGATATATTTTTGTCAGGAATACTATCTACGCAATGTGTTCTTTGAACAACATATCATATCAGGAGGCATGTGATGTCAGTTTGTCCCACTATTGCTGGGATTAAATCTGATTCCTTGTTTAAGGTGGGGCCTGCTGTATACTGTATAGTTTTCTAGTATAAAGTGACCCTTTTTTTGCTTTTATAATTAATAAGTAAGCTGTGGGGAGATATTTTGAATCTATGTAACTTTTTCCCACTAAAAGTGGGTGATGAATTTTATCATCCATTGATGATTTTCTGATTTCATCATTCCTTATATCAGTTGGCTTTGTGATGCAAAGACTTTGTTAGTATCAGTATGAACTCATGTATTTTTATTTTATTGAATGGGTTATATTCTGTTACTATCATTATTTATTTTGATGTCCAAATTGTCCCATATTTGGGCAGTGGGAACCCCTTCAAGCTGGCTCCTGTATATTTTTGATATGTTCCCATCATTATTTGAGCAATTCTTTACTTTTTGGCATAACAAGATGATTCAGCCTCATCTTGTTCTTTCTTTGCCCCAATATTGGAATCAGTCATTTTTCTAGGAAACCTTCATCCTTTGTTGTTTAGAAAACAAGATATGAGCTAAGGTTTATATTTTTTATTTTTAAAATAGTTTTTAATGTTTATTTTTGAGAGATAGTGATCAGAGGAGGGGTAGAGAGGGAGGGAGACAGAGGATTTGAAGCAGGCTCTGTGCTGACAGCAGAGAACCCAATGTGGATGTTGAACTCACGAACCGTGAGATTATGACCTGAGCTGAAGTTGGATGCTTAACCAACTGAGCCACCTAGGAGCATATTTTTTTTTGAGCATTCAAAGTGATTTTGCTGGACTGTCTAGAACCTACTGTGATAGAAGCTTCTTATATAAAGGAGTTCCATCCATAGATTGGAAAGGACTGAGGGGGAGTTGAAATAGACCAGGAAGATGAGGGAACATGAGTAGAGTCACAGTATATGGAAGAGCTCAACTCATTCAAAGGAGCTACAGTTCACTGTGGCTTCAAGCAGAAGAGCCTAGAGAATGTGGCTGGGAACCAGTTCATTGAGGACTTTGCCATCCAAAGAAACTTAACCTTATAGATGAGGAGCCATCATAGAGGGTTTAAACTTCATAAAGCAGCCATCAAGTTTTACAGATTTGCATTTTAAGGTCCCTGTGCTATCACCAGTGTCAGTACATAGGATGAATTAGATAAATGTTTAAAATTGTTTTTCCAACATGGTTGGTATTTTCCTTCTTAGAGGGCTTAACTAAGCTTTTCTCCTAGAAGCCAGTATTGCAACAGCTGATACTAATGCCTGAAAGGGATAGTTGTCAGCAGTTTAGTATAAAGAGAGTGAGAAAGAGCCAGAGCACTCAGTAAGTTAAAGCTTGAGTCATTTATTTATCTATTTGTGAAATGGTAGCAACTCTTCCTTTTAGTACTGGTTTTCTCATCAGGCCTGGAAGCTGAATGTTGGTGTTCTCCACTGAAAAATAATAGAAACAAAGGTATATCAAAGAATGCTATCTTTTTTAATGGAAAATATTAATGAATATGAATATTGATACATTTTATTTTTCTTTATCTTTGGTAGTAACATCAAACATTACATAATGTGGACATTCTACCTAGTTTGTGAGTTAACTAAAATGTGAAATGTAAAAACCATGTTTTTTGAAATAATAGCAGACTGCATTTTTAGCTTGAAGTCTTCTATTATAACAAGTTTTGTTTCTGTACTATTTACAGCCTGTATCCCAGGCAGTTGGAGTTGAACAACAAGCAACCCTTCTAAAACCAGATTTAGTTAGAAGGTGAGTATCTTCAAATTAATACCATTAAAACAATGAGTATTTTGAAGTATTTACACTCAATAGATGTGTAGTGTATCTTAATTTGAGAAACTTCTGTGTTCTTGTATTTGTATGTTCAATAAAAATCATAGGTATTATTTTTATTTTTTTATGTTGATGATCATATGGATTATTTAGTGACTATGTTTTCTTGTTCTCATTATTATAATATTTTGTTCTTTTTTAAAAATTTATTTCTAAGAGAGAGATAGCATGAGAAGGGGAGGGTCAGAGAGAGAAGGAGACACAGAATCTGAAACAGATTCTAGGCTCTGAGCTAGCTGTCAGCACAGAGCCTGACGTGGGGCTCGAACCCACGAACTGTGAGATCATGACCTGAGCTGAAGTCGGATGCTCAACCGACTGAGCCACCCAGGCACCCCTATGATATTTTGTTCTTAAGAAAAGCTTATAAGGGTTAAAAAAAAAAAGAAAAATGGAATAGTATAATTTAGAGTAAAATCCCAGCTAATCTAAAGAAATAAATTACAGCCAGGCATATAATTATGTTATTATTTGGTAGTTGAAATTAATATTTTCTCTGTATTGTTCAGATTGGATTTTTATTGATCAATTTTTATTGATCTCTCTTCAAGTTCACTGATTTTTTTCCTTTGTCATATTCATTCTGCTATCATGCCCATTCAATGAGTTTTTTATATCTATGATTGTACTTTTTTTCCAGGAATTTTCATTTGTCTTCTGGACATTTTGGATATTATTTTGGGAGAATTTGGATCCTATTTAAATACATTACTCTATTTTAGCAGGCAGTTATGCTATTTAGATGCATAGGTCCTGGTCTACTTTTGTGGACTGTGGTTCTAATGACAATTTAGTTTTAAGATTCCTGTAGTACTAGTTTGGTCTGCTTGGTTCATCTGACACCACTGGGCCCCACTGCTGCTGACCTGGGCTAGAACTCCAGACCATATGCTACTACTGGAAATCCCACCAGTGTTACCAAGGGAGGAAAGGGCCCACCTGAACTGCCTTTTGTTGGGTTGGGGATCAGGACATAACTGGGCTTGTGCTACCTTTGCCTTTGAGCTGAGAGCCAGGAGACACTGAGCCTGGACTGTCTTGTCACTGGGTGGGAAATTGGGAGATGCCAAACTGCTTTGTTTTTCTGTGAGTCCTGGAAGTCCCTAGCCAGTCCACCTTCATATTTTCATCCTTCAGTACCCAGCTGATTGTGCACTCTATTATTTCCACATTATCTAGTTGTACTTAAGAGGAAGAACAGAGAGAATTTAAGTTCTGCCGTCTTGTCCCAAACCCTCAACTGGTGTTTTAAGATTACTCTGAAATGTGAATGATATAGCCCCATTGACTAGAATTATGTCCCTTTTATCTTTTTTAAAAAACATTTTTAATGTTTATTTTTGAGAGAGAGAGAGAGAGCATGTGCGCACGTGCACAGGCAGAGGAGGGGCAGAGAGAGAGGGAGACACAGAATCGAAAGCAGACTCCAGGCTCTGAGCTGTCAGCACAGAGCCTGACACAGGGCTTGAACTTATGAACCATAAGATCATGACCTGAGCCACTCTGACACTCAACTGACTGAGCCACCCCTCAGGGAGGTGCCCCTCCTTTTATCTTTTGAAGGCATAATTTGTTACTGTTATTTCCTTGTATATTAAAAAACTAAGAGCAGCATTAATGTGTCTTCCTCTACCATTTATGTTTATGCAAATGTTTTTTACATGGACATAGGAAAGATTTTAGGAATTTTTTTATATCTTCTTTCATATATTTATACAAATATATCAGTTTCTAGGAGAAAACTAATAGTTTGATATATACAAACTACTCAGTTTCTAGGAGAAAGTACATTACCTAAAAATTAATTCAAAAGGTATGTTTTTAGTGCTAACAGATCTTCTCATTTAATTTTCAAATGTCTTTATTGGAATTTTTGTATTTATTGAAATATCTTCAAACTTATTAAAGAAAATGCTGAAAAATGCCCTGACACAGGTAAACTGAAAGCTGCCCCTTCATATTGATGTGAACCTGCAAAGTATAATTAGTTAGACCTAATCAAATTGAACCATTTTGACATCATTCATTTTTATTATTTTTACCAGAATTAGAGTATATTTTCATATGTATTTTATTGAGGTATAACTGACATACAAACTTATATTAGTTTCAAGTATACAACATGATGATTTGATATTTTGATATATATTGCAAAATGATCACCACAATAAGTGTAATGAATTTCTATCACCATACATAGTCACAGAATTTCTTTTCTTATGATGAGAACTTTTAAGATCTAATTTGTTAGCAACTTTGAAATACATAATGCAATATTAATAACTATAGTCACCATGATGTACATGACATCCCAGTAATTACTTTTGTAACTGGAGGTTTTTATCTTTTGACTGCCCTCACCCATTCTGCCCAACCCAATTTCCCATGTCTGGCAACCTCTGGCAACGATTAATTAATCAGTTATCTGTTCTCTGTATATAGGAGTCTGGTTGTTTTTTTTTTAATTCCACATATAAGTAAGATCATGTGACATTTGCCTTAATTTTTCTGACATATTTCACTTAGCATGAGAAATATAAGGAAGAAAATAATGTCCTCAAGTTCGATTTATGTTGTTACAAATAGTAAGATTCCATACTTTTTTAAAAAAATTTTTTAATGTTTTATTTATTTCTAGGAGAGAGAGAGAGAGACAGCGTGAGCAGGGGAGGGTCAGAGAGAGAGGGAGTCACAGACTCTGAAACAGGCTCCAGGCTCTGAGCTGGCAGTCAGCACAGAGCCGGACGCGGGGCTCGAACCCACGAACCGCGAGATCATGACCTAAGCGAAAGTCGGACGCTTAACCGACTAAGCCACCCAGGCGCCCCGATTCCATACTTTTTTAGGCCAAATACTGTTCCTCTATGTGTGTGTATGTGTATGTAGGTATGTGTAAACATGTATATACCACATTTCCATTTTTACTTTAAATGTAAGTGGTTTTTTTTCATTTTTTTAACATTCAGTGTTTTATTAGTTTCAGTTGTAGAATATAGTGATTCAACAGTTTCAGACAATTTCCAGTGCTCATAATGACAAGTGTACTCCTTAATCTCCATTATCTATTTAACCCATTCCCCTCACCCTCACCCTCTTCCCTTCTGGTGATACTCACTTTGTTCTCTATAATTCCTCATTTGTCTCTCTTTCCTCTCTCAATTCTTTTTCCCTTTGCTCATTTGTTTCTTCAGTTCCACATATGAATGAAATTGTATGGTATTTGCCTTTCTCTAACTTATTTTGCATATCATTATACTCTCTAGCTCTACCATGTCATTGCAAATAGCATGATTTCATTCATTTTTATGGCAGAATAGTATTCCATTGTGTGTGTGTGTCTGTGTGTGTGTATACACCACTGCTTTTTTATCCTTTCATCAATCAATGGACACTTGGACTGCTTCCATAATTTGTCTCTTGTAAATAATACTGCAACAAACATTAGTATGCATGTATCCCTTTGAACTAGTTTTTGTATTCCTTGGGTAAATCCCCATTTAGTGCAATTGCTGGATCATAGGGTACCTCTATTTTTAACTTTTTGAGGAACCTCCATAATGTTTTCACAATGGCTACAACAGTTTTTATTTTCACCAAAATTGCAGTAGGGTTCCTTTTTCTCAACATCCTCACCAAAATCTATTGATTCTTCTGTTGTTGATTTTAACCATTCCAGCAGGTGTAAGATGATAACTTATTGTAACTTTGATTACATTTCTTTGTTGATAAGTGATACTGAACATCTCTTCATATGTCTGTTGTCAGTTTAAATGTCTTCTTTGGAGAAATGTTTGTTCATTCTTTCTGCCCATTTTTTCAATTGGAATTATTTGTCTTTGGGGTGTTGAATGATATAAGTTCTTTATATATTTTGCATACTAACCCTTTATTGAATATGTCATTTGCAAATGTCTTATCCCATTCAGTAGGTTGTCTATCAGTTTTGTTGACTGTTTCCTTGGCTATGCAGGAGCTTTTTATTTTGATGTAGTCCCAATAGTTCATTTTTACTTTTGTTTCCCGTACCTCAGGAGACATCCTAGAAAGAGTAAGCTACAGCTTGTGTCAAAGAACTTACTGCCTGTGATCTATGCTAGGATTTTTATGGTTTCATGTCTTATGTTTAGGTCTTTAATCCAATTTGAATTTATTCTTGCATATGGTATAAGAAAGTGATCCAGTTTCATTGTTTTGCATGCTGTTGTCAAGTTTTCCCAACACCATTTGTTGAAGAGACATTCTTATCCCATTGGACATTCTTCCCTACTTTGTCGAAGATTCAATGACCTATAGTTGTGGGTTTATTTCCAGAATTCTGTTCTATTGATCTATGTGTCTATTATTGTACCAGTACTGTTTTGATTACTAAAGATTTGTAATATAAATTGAAGTCTGGATTTGTGATGCCTCCAGCTTTATTTTTCTTTTTCAACATTGCTTTGGCCTTTTGGGGTATTTTGTGGTTTCTTACAAATTTTAGAATCATTTATTCCACTTCTTTTTTTTTTTAATAGTTTATTGTCAAATTAGTTTCCACATAACACTCAGTGCTCATCCCCACAAGTGTCCTCCTCCATGCCCA
>NW_024082479.1:0-124976 GCF_003009895.1 Hyaena hyaena
TCCAATGTCTTCAGATCTTTTCTGTGTGATGTATGGGCGCGAGTGCAAGTACAGAGCTCCTTACTTCTCCGCCATCTTGCCCTCATCCCGAGGGGATCAGTCTGATCTTAACAGGACTGTTTTTTAGTGCTCTGTCTCTCTCTGGTTCTCTTAAGCTTTTGGGTGGTCTGCCATTTCATTTGTTACTCCTAGTTTCATGGAACTTATTAGCCTTCTAAGAGTTGCTCAACACAAAGATCTCTACTGTTTTTGACAATACCTTCAGAAATGAGTTCCTCTGTGCTCTGTTCCATATAAGGTTAGCTCCTTCAACAAAGATGCTGAGATGCCAATCCTCTCATCTTGCCTAACCCCCTAAGCAGGATCTATGTATTACTTCACTGGAATGAGGGTCTGGTGGTGGCCTGATTATTCCTGAGTGATGCCTTCACTCTATAAGCAAGAGCTGTAAGGTGGGAATGGTAGCCCCAATCTTCTTGGTAGGTCTCTCCTTGTATGGACCTCTACCCTACCAGCAGGATCTGGGGGAGACTGGTACCCTGTGATCTTCTAAGCTTGCTTCCTCTGGCATGGAACTTCTTACAACTGGGAGTGGAGCCCAATCTTCTTGTCCATGACATCCCAAAATAAAGTTTCTACAACATGAATCTGAGAAACTAGAAAGAAAGATGCTGATAGACTGTTCCCTCCCCACACTGCCTGGGATGAAATCACAGCCATATGACTGGGACCTAGAGGTAAAAGGTGCTCCATGTTCTTGGCTCCATTTTCTGCCTAGAGTAAAGTATCCATGGCATGGGGCTGGAGAGAGGTGACAACTAGACTTCCATTGTTCTTACTAAGACTTAGCAGATTTCTTTGAATGTATGCCTTTCAATATATTGATTCCCATAGGTCAATTTCCAGAGACATTAACTGGTTGTTTTTTTATATTTATCACCAGTTAAGTAGTTATTTCACTGGGAAGAGGGTCTGTCAAGCTCCTCACAGAGCCTTTATGGAAGTTCTGCTCCCAAACCATTAAATTTTAAAGCCTATGATTAAGATTCTCTTGGCTTCTGGGAAACAGTCCATTTTAAGATTTGTAGATGGCTTGGGTCCACTTACCAATGGTTTAATTTCTACACTGTAGTCTTCATGACCACAACAGGAAAGAAAACATTTGACAAATTCACTAAGTATATGTTCATGTGAACAGCCACATTCAAGTTAATTTTGTGTCTCATGCATATGGGCCCCTCATTTTTCCAGAAGTTGGGAATGAGCTGTTTTCTCATAACTGAATCTTCTTGATACCTGCACCTTATTCCTTCAGACACCACTCTCATTTTAGCTGTCTTGATATATTCACCTAAAATGTCTCCTAAATAACTTGGGCAAAAAACAGAAACTACTTAAAACTATTATTTGAAACAGAGGATGAATAATTGCAGAAAAAGAACTAGCTGCAATATATGAAAGATATCACAAACCCTGTCAATTATAGAGAAGTATCAGAAACATTGATAGACCCTATAAAGGGGAGACTTGATACTGTCAAGAAGACCAAATACCAAAATTTACCTCACTCACATTTCAGAGGACAATCTGGCAAACAGATAACAACCTTCCAAATGAAATGGACTGGCCTACAAAACCACTCTGATCATGGCATTCTGTCATATTCTTAAACCCTCTCCATACAAAACCAAAGAAAGAATCAATGACATTTAAGGTCCACCCAAAACCTGGCCCACCCTTCCTTTCCAGTCTCAATCTCTACTGTTCTCCAAATTTTAACTTTCTCCAACGACATCCATTTCCCTTTGTTCTACCTCCTCCTGTTATGTTTCCTTTAGTAGCACTCTGTCTTGTTAGTTTGAGAGCTTCTTGAGATCAGAATTAGGTTTTCTTAATCTCTATCCCTAGCAACAGAATAAGGCCTGGAAGAATATTCAGTAGGTAATTTTTGAATGAATGTTTCAAATGAATGAAATCCTACTATCTGTGCCCTTCCTTTTTAAAAATTTTTTTAAATGTTTTATTTATTTTTGAGAGAGACTGCAAGCTGAGGAGGGACAGAGAAAGAGAGAGGGTAACAGAAGATCTGAAGGGAGCTCCACACTGACAGAAGCAAGCCCAATGCAGGTCTCAAACTCACAAACTGTGAGAACATGACCTGAGTTGATGTCGGACATTCAACCAAGCCACCCAGGTGTCCCTATCTGTGCCCTTCTTAAACGTCACCTCCATCTTGAGGCCTTTACTTATCTCAGATGAAATCTTTTTTTACTCCTTTAAATTCTCACAGCTTGTTGATTTTTAAACTCTCTAATGATACCAATCATAGTCTTTTTTGTACTTTGTTATAATCATTTAAATATCTACCTTATTACTACCACTGCCACCCTTCCCATCTTCAGAGAAAGAGGGAGAGCGATATACAGACAAATACAGACATGGGATCACACACTTGAAGAGCCTGGGCTTTGCCTCATTTAAAAAAAAACTTTCTTGTGGTACTTAGCACAATGTTTAGCACATAGAAGGAGTTCAAGAAATATTTGCCAAATTGAATTGCTAAAACATTTGGATATCAGTATGGAGATTGTACTTTAGATCCATACCTCATACCATACACTTCAATAAATTCCAGATGGGTTCAAGAATTAAACACAAAAAGGAAAAAACACCCTGGGGGAGTGGAGAGGACAGAATCACATATTTGTCCCAGCTGTGGAGGAGTGGTAAATTTCTGAATATTGAAAAATGAAAGAAACATCACAGACAGGGTAGAAGGATCTGAATACATAAATGTGAAAAAGAACACGTTTGCATAGTGAAATATAATAAAGCTAACATAAAAATGAAAGCAATAAAATTGGAAAAATATGTGACAAATATAGATGACACAGTGGACTACCCAAAACATAGGACATGGATAAAAATATAGAAGATCAACAGGTTTTATATGATAAGTGCTTAAAGAAAATGAAGGAAATTATGACATTAAGAAATGTAAAGCCTCATTAAATAACAATTAAAACAAATGAATAGTATACTCACATACATATTAAACTAACAAAAATATGAAAAATAACATTTATTGTTGTAGGACTGTGAGAAAATAGACATTCTTACACAGTTTAATCTTTGGGGAGTACAATCTGGCAACATGTTGTAATAACAACTATAAAACAGTTCATACCTTTTGACCTGGTTATTATACTTTTAGTAAGATACCAGAAAGCAGTAACTCTAAACAGCATAAAGGCAATTTGTACAGAAACAATTCACCACATCACTTTTCATGAGAGTGAACATTTTTAGAGAACTTAAATCCCCAATAATCACAAAGCTAAGCAAAACCTAAGTATATCAATACTACAGAATACCACAATGTTATATTTTTGTGTGGAAGGCTATCTACTTACTTTATACACCAGGTCTTTTCTTTTGTAGTCTCTCCATCTAAGGTGTCTAGTACACAACTATCACTGTGCTTACTTCTAGGGTAAACTACCTCCTCTGAACCCATGCAACTTGCCACCCCCAGTTCTAATTTGCTGCTTGTATTCTGCTATAACTGAAGGAATACAGGTTTCCCATTATCTGAAAGCAGACTGTTTCTATGAAATCTTCCTTCAGCTGAAATGGTGTAAAGTAAAGAAGCACTTATTATTAATTACAGCTGATCCTTGAACAACATGGGCCTGAACTGCATGGGTCTACTTATATATGGAGTTTTTTCAATAAACACAATACAGTACTGTAAATTTATTTTCTCCTCCATATGACTTTCTTAACACTTTCTTCCTCTAGCTTACTATATTGTAAGAACACACTACAGAATACATATAACATACAAAATATATGTTGGTTATGTTACCAGTAAGGCTTTCACTCAATAGTGGGCTGTTAGTAGTTAACTTTTGGGGGAGTCAAAAGTCATGCACATATTTTTTAATTTTTTTTTTGAGAGAGAGAGTGAGCATGAGTAGGGGAGGGGCAGAGAGAGAGAGGGAGACACACAATCTGAAGCAGGCTCCAGGCTCTGAGCTGTCAGCATAGAGCCCAACGAGGGGCTCAAACTCACAAACTGCAAGATCATGAGCTGAGCCAAAGTTGGACGCTTAACTAACTGAGCCACCCAGGCACCCCATGCATATATTTTTGACTGCATGGGGATTGGCATCTAAACCCCCATGTTGTTCAAGGGACAGCTACATATGGAAAAATGTTTGAGTGCTCACAGACCCAAAAAATAACTTCTTTTAGGCTTTTCTGATACCTCAAGATACATTTTGTTAATGGAGGCACAAAAGTAAGTTGAGATAAAGTACATATGCTCATAGACACGGTTCAACACTCTGGCAGCTGATGCTGAAATGCTGAGTGTAGTTCCTGGGGAAGGAACTTGGTGGGGCCATTCTTGCTGCAAAACAAACACTGAACAATATTTTCACTTTTCACCTTTTCTGCAAAAGCAAAAATCTTCTTTGAATTCTTTTGAATAGTGAAAATAGGTAGTAAGGTAGATCTTTCATACAAGCATGGTGGCATGGTGTGAACTTTTGAAAAGTGGGGGAATACCTCTAACAGGCTCCAATTAAATGAAAGATCAGTGGATCTCTTTAACATCAAGGCGTGGGGACCTCCTCCCCTATACCGTGGGTTTTGTGGTAGGTGTTTGAAAATCTCAAAGCCTTATTTTTTAAACATAATTCCTGGGGTCAGGTTATGTTCTGAGCTTCTGAATAATTGAGGCATTACTGAAAATTATTTTGCCTTAATTACAGGCTGTTAGTAACACTGCATTTCATGAACACTGTTTTTGAATAAAACTCTTCTAGTTCATACTAGAAATATTTTCTTATGGAAACACCTCTGATCAGCAAAGATAGCCTTAAACTCTATAGATTATAAGTTTTTACCTGTCAGATTGGTAAACATTAAAAACACAAGTGTTGGGGAAGATGTGGAGAAAAAGGAACCCTCATGCACTGTCGGTGGGAAAGCAAATTGTAGCCACTATGGAAAACAGTAAGGAGGTTCCTCAGAAAGTTAAAAATAGAACTACCCTAGGATCCAGCAATCGCACTACTTGGTATTTACCCGTAGAACACAGAAAGACTAATTCAAAGGGATACATGCACACCTATGTTTATAGCAGCATTATTTACAATATTCAAATTATGGAACCAGTTCAAGTGTCCATCGATAGATAAATGGATAAAGAAGATGTGGTACATATATATACAGTAGAATATTATTCAGCCACAAAAAGAATGAAATCTTGTCATTTGCATCGACATGGATGGATCTAGAGAGTATAATGCTAAGTGACGTTAGAGAAAAACAATTATCATATGATCTTAAGAAACAAGACAAAAAAGCAAAGGAAAGAGAGAGAGAGAAACCAAGAAACAGATTCTTTTTTTGTTTTGTTTTTGTTTTTGTTTATTGTCAAGTTACTTTCCATAAAACACCCAATGCTCATTACAAGTGCCTTCCTTCGTGCCCATCACCTCTTTTCCCCTCTCCCCCCGCCCCCATCAACCCTCAGTTTGTTCTCAGTATTTAAGAGACTCTTAACTATAGAAAACAAACTGATGGTTACGAGACTGGAGGTGAGTGGCGGGGGGGGGGGTGGCGGGGGCGGGGTAGGATGAATGAAATGGGTGATGGAGATTAAGGAGTGCACTTGTCGTGATGAGCACCAGGTGATGTAGTGTTGAATCACTATTGTACACCAGAAACTAATATAACATTGTATATTAACTATACTGAAATTAAAATAAAGTAAAAAATAAGTCTTGAAAACACATATGGTCATGTTAGGATTAAAGAGAAACTTGGATGCAGGGTACAAAATCAACGTACAGAAATCGGTTGCATTTTTATACACCAATAATGAAGCAACAGAAAGAGAAATCAAGAAACTGATCCCCTTCACAATTGCACAAAAAACCATAAAATACCTCGGAATAAACCTAACCAAGGATACAAGAGATCTGTATGATGAAAACTATAGAAAACTTATGAAGGAAATTGAAGAAGACACAAAGAAATGGAAAAACATTCCATGCTCATGGATAGGAAGAATAAATATAGTTAAGATGTCATTACTACCTAAAGCACTCTACACATTCAATGCAATTCCAATCAAAATTGCACCAGCATACTTCTCAAAACTAGAACAAACTATCCAAAAATTTGTATGGAACCACAAAAGACCCCGAATAGCCAAAGTAATACTGAAAAATAAAACCAAAACGGGAGGTATCACCATCCCAGACTTCAGCCTCTACTACAAAGCTGTCATCCTCAAGACAGTATGGTATTGGCACAAAAACAGACCCATAGACCAATGGAACAGAATTGAGAACTCAGAAGTGGACCCAAAAGTATACAGCCAACTGATCTTTGACAAAGCAGGAAAGAATATCCAATGGAAAAAAGACAGCCTTTTTAACAGATGGTGTTGGGAGAACTGGACAGCAACATGCAGAAGAATGAAACTAGATCATTTTCTCACACCATGCACAAAAATCAACTCAAAATGGATAAAGGACCTGAACGTGAGACAGGAAACTATCAACACCCTAGAGGAGAAAGCAGGAAACAACCTCCTTGACCTCCACCGCAGCAACTTCTTACTTGACACATCCCCAAAAGCAAGGGAATCAAGAGCAAAAATAAACTGTTGGGACCTCATCAAGATTAAAAGCTTCTGCACAGCCAAGGAAACAACCCAGAAAATTAATAGGCAACCAACGGAATGGGAAAAGATAGTTGCAAATGACATATCAGATAAAGGGTTAATATCCAGAATCTATAAGGAACTCACCAAACTACACGCCCGAAAAACAAACAACCCAGTGAAGAAATGGGCAGAAGACATGAACAGACACTTCTCCAAAGAGGACATCCAGATGGCCAACAGACACATGAAACGATGCTCAGCATCCCTCCTCATCAGGGAAATACAAATCAAAACCACACTGAGATACCACCTCACGCCAGTCAGAGTGGCTAAAATGAGCAAATCAGAGAACTCTAGATGCTGGCGAGGATGTGGAGAAACGGGCACCCTCCTACACTGTTGGTGGGAATGTAAACTGGTACAGCCCCTCTGGAAAACAGTGTGGAGGTTCCTCAGGAAACTAACAATAGAACTCCCTTATGACCCAGCAATAGCACTGCTAGGAATTTACCCAAGGGATACAGAAATGCTGAGGCATAGGAGCACATGTACCCCAATGTTCATAGCAGCACTCTCCACAATAGCTAAAACATGGAAAGAGCCTAAGTGTCCATCAACAGATGAATGGATCAAGAAGATGTGGTTTATCTATACCATGGAATACTACATGGCAATGAGAAACAATGAAATCTGGCCATGTGTAGCAACATGGATGGACCTTGAGGGTGTTATGCTGAGCGAAATAAGTCAGGCAGAGAAGGACAAATATCATATGTTTGCACGTATAGGAGGATTAGGAGGAACTTGACGGAGGAACAAGGGGGAGAAGAAGGGCGGAAATGGTGGGGGAAAGGGAGAGAGGCAAACCATGAGAGACTCTTGAATGCTGACAAAAACTGAGGACTGATGGATGTGGGGGGGAGGGGGGGATGGGCATGGAGGAGGGCACTTTGGGGATGAGCACTGAGTGTTATGTAGAAACTAATTTGACAATAAACTATTTGTAAAAAAAAAAATAAAAAAAAATAAAGAGAAACTTGGAGACAATAGGAAATTCATTCATTAGAATCATGCTTAAATGCCTGTTATCAACTAAAATACATTTATTTACACTTAGGTTTCTTTGGCTTATTACAGCTTACCACTGCTTTGAAATAATGGAAATGAATTTCACAAATATGTAAAACACGGTCTTACATTTCCCAGCAAGCACCAAATCTCAAACTTATTTTTTAAAGCAAAATGTCACTACTCTGTAGGTTATAGATATTACTTGAAGTCATACATGATTAGCATTCAAATCTGAAATCACTGCATGGCCCAAATATAGACCTAATGTGAACATATTAGAGCATTTTTCATTAAAGACCTGGATGCCAGCTTTATCAAAGAAGTTAGAAGACACTTTAAAATCAGTTCAAAATAAACAGAAATAACATTTTGGGGGTGGAAAAAATGATTGTTGGTGATATTGAAAGAGAATGACACACATGTGGCTCAGTTGGTTAAGCATCCAACTTCGGTTCAGGTCATGATCTCACGGTTTGTGGGTTTGAGCCCCGCATTAGGCTCTGCCATGACAGCTTGGATCCTGGAGCCTGCTTCAGATTCTTTGTTTCCCTCCCTCTCTGCCCTTCTCCACTCACATTCTGTCTCTCTCTCTATCTCTCTCAAAAATAAATAAACATTTTTTAAAAATTTAAAGAGAGTGACACCTTCATTTTGAGCAGCACAACCAACAAAACAAAACACTTAGAGGAAATTCAAGCTATGAAAATGTGGCTGTGATGACAAGAAGATTTGAAAAAGTGAAAATTTCCCACCTTGGTTCTGTTCCCTGGATGGGGATAGGGGTGTTAATTCTGCTTCTATAATTCTGGAAACAATAATCCTAATAGTTCTGAAAGGAATCCCTGAACGGGAGCCATTCTTTGATTTTGGTCATTCTGCAAATTGCTTTATTTCTGTCAAAACAGTGTTAGTGAATCTATAAATCTTTTTCTCTACCTATGAACATAAACTGCTTAGTGCTTTGGCCAGCTACAAATGCTGTGTACACTTTTTTTTTTTTACTTATTTAAATGTTTATTTATTTTTGAGAGAGAGAGAGTGAGAGAGAGAGCCAGTGGGGAGAGGCAGAGGGAGATGGAGACATAGAATCAGAGCAGGCTCCAGGCTCAGAGCTGTCAGCACAGAGCCTAATAAGGGGCTTGAACCCACGAACCCATGGGGTCATAACCTGAGCTGAAGTCAGACACTTAACTGACTGAGCCACCCAGGAGCCCCTATACACTCTTAATTCAGCTTTAATGGGCCTCAATGGTTCCCATATGTTGAGCGTCTGAAATAAAAATGCAATTCAGGTTGATGGGCAGGAAAGCAAAGAAGAGCTCAAAGAACTGCAGACTCAAAGCCCACTTTTAGAGTCAAGATTTACCGACATCTAACACTGACACTCTGATTTGGTTAGCAGATTGATAGATTTCTTCTTACCAAAGTTTGGTTTCTTGAACTCTTAGGACATTTGAAGAGAATATCAACAAGAATCATACTAGTAGTAGGCTAGGAGGGTGGGACCTGCAGGAGATATTGGCTGAGCCATTTCCTGAGCATATCAGAAGGGAATGATTTCAATTATTGTCACACAATGAGCCAAATGCTCTGTCTTACCCTAGCCTCACTATGTCCCCCCCTTCCAAAACAAAGATGAAGGAAGGAAAGAAGAGAGAGAGGGAGGAACATACAATTAAGTCAAAGCAAGGATTAACAACTGTAAGAAATAAAGGTTACTTTTGCATAAAATGAAAATATAAAAGGTCAGTGTTCAGGAAATGTTAACACACTAGCTCAATTACTCTCAGTTCACGGGCCTGAGTCATTAGGCTTAAGCAGGCCCAGGGAATAGTACCAGAGCTTTGTCACTTGCACTTTTATGAGGCATATCTGTGCTGGTGGCAGCTAGCAGACTGGCAGGGCTACAAACTGGCATGCCCTCAGGTCATAAACTAATTATGGCACAATTATTCACTTGTTCTAGCCATTCCGCCAATTACTTCATGAGTGTGGAGGGTGGGACCCTTGTCTAAGGCCAGCTCTGGAAACAAGACTTCCCAAGCTTAAGCCCTCCTTCCTAGGGAGTTATGTGGAACTCTGTAGGGCCATCGACAGTCTCACAAAGCCTAGTAATCTATCCTTCTGTCTTAATAATTTATCCACTGTTTATTAGGCACCTGTGTTGTGCAAGACCCAGAGAGGAAATGCAAAAATATGAAAGAATGTACCTTCAAAGGGCTTAGAGTCTAGAGAGGGTGGGGAACATAAGAACCACTCAAAACCTTCACCTGTCTTAAGCCTATATGCACATCTCAAACCCCACATTTTCCTGAGCAGATGATGCCTTTTGAATCTAGACCTTCCACTTGTTATCTGATTCCACCCCACATGCTATAGGAAAAAAAAGGAAGACATTTTCTTGCAGAGTCCGTGTAATCTTCCATCTTTTCCCCAACAATAGGAAATAAGCTTCTCTCTTCTCTAGAATCATAATTCAATTAAGGGCTCACCAAAGTCTGCTTGTCTAAAGAAGGCAAATCAGTCTCCTCCAGCGCAGTACCTCTTGCCAAGCATGCATACCCATAAACACATGTGAACACACGAAAAGATATTGTACATAGGTTTGCTTACAGAGTCTGAAGAGAAAGTAAACAGATTAAGGAGGGGTGGTGAAAGTTCACAGCTCAGTGAGCTGGAGACCTGGGGAGAAAGGGGGAGGATGGAGTAAAAAATGCCCACAGGGTTCTGCTTTTCAAGGCCGCAGCATACACATAGTCAGCAGTGATGACCGATTAGCTGGGATTGGATTGGAAAGAATGGATATGTAAAGAGAACTCAGGAAACAGTTGGAGGATCAATAGGCCCTATCAATATGCCAGTGATTTAACAGTAATATAGTCAAGGCCCCAGAACAAATCATTTCCATGCTCATTACTGCTTATGACAAACATCACCCGAATCAGACTTAGACACACAAAGAGCCCAAGCTCTCTGAAAGGCATCATTGAAAACATTCCTGCAAGGAGCACCCTTTATAAGGTGAAGCCTGGCCAAGCACATAGGCATCTGCTCGCCTCCATGATCACATATTCTCCTGCTGCCTTCCGCCCCTGTATGGGCCCCTGCAGTCTGTATGCATTCCCACACCTGGCCCCACCTTCTAGCAGGGGCCAAGAGCATCATTCCTGGACGAGTGCCCAGCTTTTGAAGTCAGAGAGAATTCAGGCTGTTAGATGAGGAGATCCAGATTCAAGACTTCTCAACACACACTTCCCCCTACTCAACAATGCTTATAATAAAATTGCACTCAAGAGGCACTCTGGCTGCTAGAAAAACAGGATGCCAGAAGAGTGAGTGGGTGAGTTAGTCTCTCTAGACTGGCCTGAGCTCTTTGGAATGTCAGGCTTGCTGGAAAGTTGAAGGTGTGACCAAGGTACAGTTAGGCTGGGCACTGACCACCAGTCTTGCCATAGAAACATATTTCTTTCCAACACCTTCCCCTCCCCCCCCAACCACCACACATACACACAAAGTAGGCAGGCCCTCAGGCTTGGTTCTCAAGAGTATAGGAGAACAACTCAGGGCAGAAGCAGCTTGGGAGAACTTGTTCTTTATTCAATTTCTTTCCTAGAATCTGAGACTGGCAAAGAACAGGTCTCAACATTTGGATGGAAGCAGCCATATTTAAAAGCAATTCAAAATTACAAGAGCCTTTCTTCATCTTGGCAGTTTGGGGAGGGAGTGGAGATATAGATCCTTTAGAATAGACAGTAACCACCCACTTATGGATGCAGGTTAATACAGGTATATTTCATATTCTTATAGGCATACTTCATGGGGAGAAATCAAGCCTTCTCTCCTCTCCTAGTCCTTAAGGTCATCAATATGTTACTCCTCTAACAATAACAACCACAATGCAATAACTCACACTTGAACAGCACTTTACAGTTGCAACTATTCCTCCCATTAAACAATGATTAATCCAGTGTGTGCTGTAATTAATGAAGCGAATAATTTTTAAAGTGTATTCTCTTTGACCTAACAATTATTCTTCTTTTATAAATATCTCTTAATAAAATAATTAGACAAGTATGTGAGGATGTATGTACACAAATGGTTGCTATAGCATGTTTATAATAGCAAATCATTAGAAGCAGATTAAATTAATATGGTACTAGATAAAATATTTTCATATTCATATGGTCATAAAGTGTGATACTATGAAGCCACTGAAATGATCATGTAGATTTGAAAAGATTTCTACAATGTAATGTTAGGTATAAAAGAGTGGACTACAAAACAACATATATCATACAACCTTATTTTTAGTATGTGTATGTGTAAACAGAAAAATGAAGTGTGAGATATGTATACACCTATTTTACAATTTATTTTTCAATATTCATTTATTTTTGAGAGAGAGAGAGCGCGCGCGCAAGTGTCCACAAGCAGAGGAGGGGCAGAGAGAGAGGAAACACAGATTCATAAGCAGGGTCCAGGCCCTGAGCTGTCAGCACAGAGCCTAATGTGGGGCTTGAACTCACAAACCGCGAGATCATGACCTGAGCTGAAGTCGGACACGGACACTCAACCAACTGAGCCACCCTGAGCCACCCAGGCACCCGGGCTCTAAATTTTGTTTTTTAACATTTATTGATTTTTGAGAGAGAGAGAGAGAATGGGGGAGAAGCAGACACACACACACACAGCAATCAAAGCAGGCTCCAGGCTCTGCACTGACAGCAGAGACCCCACTGTGGGGCTTGAACTCATGAACCACGAGATCATGATCTGAGCTAAAGTGAGAAGCTTAACCAACTGAGCCAACCAGGCGCCCCAGGTTTCTCTTAACTCTAAATCTTATGCTCTTATTTGCTGCTCTATCACCTTCTTTCCCAAGGGCCAATCTCCCTTGAAGTGCTCAATCTACCACAGCCAGCTTCTATACTTTTGAGTACTCATGCCAGAGAGACCCCATTAAGAGCACAACTATTTTTAAAAAAAGTGCACAACTGTTTCCAGCACAGAGCAAAGTTTCAAGAAATATGCAGAACCATCAAAACCTAATGCCAAAACCCCAAGACAAACAACAATAGCCCAAATGGAAGCCTTGTCCCTAAAATCCACAAAAGCAAGAAGAGTCCTTGCTTGATTCAAAACCTTGCTTCCTCCATCCATGAATTACTTCAGTGAGCACCTATCATTTGCCAGGAACTATAGAGGTACCATGATGAATAGGCCAGCTCCCTGCTTTGAGAATTACTTGCGAACAAATTCCAGGTTGGAATGTGACCACTGGCCAAGGGGCCACAGCAGGAAACTTGGAAAGACAGGAAGCAGGTGGCCAAATCCTTCTTTACTACACTTTAAAAGAATACTATGTATATGGATTCAATTAACCAAAACCAGCCTTGTTATTGAGCAATCACCATGTACCAGACCCTGTGTTAGGTGTTGTCACATACCTTATTAGCAGTACTATGATTACTACTAAGAAAAAAAAGCAGCTAACACTTTATTAAGTCCCTACTGGTAGTGGCAGGAACTGGGTTAAATGCTTTACATACAATATAAATTTTCACGGCCATGATTCTGTTAAGATGGATTAAGGCATGAGTTTATTATGAAAACAAAATGGAATAAATCCTACAAACAAAGTCTCTAGAATTCTCCACAGACTTTTAATTTTTTAAAACTTTATTTATTTTTGAGAGAGAGAGAGTGTGAGTGGGGGAGGAACAGAGAGAGAGGGAGACACAGAATCTGAAGCAGGTTCCAGGCTCCGAGCTGTCAGCACAGAGCCCAACGTGGGGCTCTAAATTATGGACTGTGAGATCATGACCTGAGCCAAAGTCAGACGCTTAACCAACTGAGCCACCCAGGTAACCCCTCCACCGATTCTTTATTCACAACTAGAAATTTGATGGTCACGTTTGATGTAGAGTGGTTTGAATACCCAGACAATTGGATAAACACTCATTTGTTCCTTTCTTATTTTTAATATTGGATGGACACAACACACATTTATTATCTCTCAGTTCCTGTGATTCAAGAATCCAGACATGGCTTAGTTGGGCTGTTTTCAAGGCTATAATCAAAGTGTTGGTCAGGGTCGGGATCTCATCTGACCCTCAACTAGACAAGGATCTACTATCAAGCTCACATGACTGTTGACATTTTTACTTACTCATGTTAAGAAACCAGTATCTGACTTGGGGGGCAAGTAAAAGGAGACACTGTTAGCAACCAAAGTCTCTTCAAGGTGTGAGAAATGAGAGAAGTGGTCCCTAGCACAGGCTAGGAGAGGCAGTGGAGGGTGTGGTATTGTAAAAGTCAGGCAGAAATTTCCCTGAGAAAAGAAAGGCACAGTAAAATAATTTTCACTTAACCATGACCAAATACAATTATATCAGCATTATTATTTAATTGAAGTCTTCTTACAACAGTCCTGAGACCTAAATATGATTGCCATTTAACAAAAGGAGTGAACAGAGATATAGGAACTGTTTCACAGAAATATTTCAAGGGCACCTGGCTAGAAAATAAAACTTCCAGGCTTTGGACCCAGATGTCTGTAGCTCCACAACTTGTAGTCTTTAAGTTCAGCCTGCTGCTGAACAGTGCCAGCCCTGCACAGCTAAGGCACCAAGCCCCAAAACTGGTGATGGTGAAGGAAGCAGCAACTTCCCCTTGGCATCCCAGTACCAGAGAAAAGCTTTCATTCCTGAAGTAGGAAAGAAAATAAAAATTGAATTTCTAGACTTCTTTAACCTCCTTCCTTATCTGTGGTTTCTAAATATAACTATATATGCATATATAGTTATATATACACATATACACACATGTTATTTAGTTATATTTAGAAACCACAGAATAGGTAGGAATATAGAAATATATATACATGCACACATACATATTTAACTACATATGTATATTTTAACCTTTTATTTAAATAATATCCTATAATATTAAATAATAATACTAGGTAGCAATTATTACCTAGTAATAAACATTACTGGGTGCCAGGCACGGGATTAAGCACTCGGAGGCTTAGATCATCTCTTCACATCAGAAAATCTGCATATTAGTAATATTATCATCAATTCAAAGATAAAAAATTAGGCTCAAAGAGGTTCAATATTTTGCCCAATGTCACATAAGGAATAAATGACAGAAATTCAGTTCACTTCTGCCTCTGGACCTATACTACATTCTCTCCTACCTTTTCTCTGTAGATACCACAGAAAACATAGATTAGCAAAAAGAAGGAAACAAATCAACTCAAAAATCATTAACATATCTTCTTTCTCTATGGACTTTCAAGCTACATGAGCTGGCATCTTGATTTGCTCTGTTTCTTCATTATCCCACATGTGTCTGACCTCTCACCCCAAAGAGCTGATAAGGCCTTCATAGGCAGGAAGTAGGCCTTCTATTTAGTTCTCCCCCACCCTGCCCCATCTCATGCCATCTTTGGTCTAGAGTCCAATGGAGATTCATTATCTGTTGCTGATGAACCAGCATGAGGAGACCCAAGATCAGATGATAACAGAATGCAGCAGAACTTTCCAAAACATGACTCCCTGAAACTGGGGGCCCAGCAAGAGTTCACTGTGTAATCTGAGACAATTAGAGATACTTCGGTAACCTCCTCAAACCCTAGGCTGACTCAATCTTTAATCAAGCATTCAATCAGCAGTAAATTTGTGAGTTCATACATCTTTAGGTAAATTATTGGATGCTTGGACAAAGATATATGCACAAAGATGCTTTCCACAGTGTTATTTACAATACCAAAAACCTGAAAACCTAAATGGCCAATTATATGCAAGTAGTAAATTAAATTGTAATGTGTCCATATGGGGCTATTATTATGCAGTAATTTAAAGCGAACTTTTCTAATGACAATGAAAAAGAAACCACGTATAGGAGGATTAGGAGGAACTTGACGGAGGAACAAGGGGGAGAAGAAGGGCGGAAATGGTGGGGGAAAGGGAGAGAGGCAAACCATGAGAGACTCTTGAATGCTGACAAAAACTGAGGACTGATGGATGTGGGGGGGAGGGGGGGATGGGCATGGAGGAGGGCACTTTGGGGATGAGCACTGAGTGTTATGTAGAAACTAATTTGACAATAAACTATTTGTTAAAAAAAAAAAAAGAACTGACACAAAAAAAAAAGAAAAAAGAAAAAGAAACCTAGTAAGTGGAAGAATTTGAGGCAGGGACACAGACTAATAAAGCCATGTAGTATGATTTCAAATATATATTACCGGTATAATCAAAATATATTACTCTGTTAATGAGGAAAAGTCAACAAGATGAATAATTGTGACCCTTTTCACAGTGTCTTTCCTTTTGCAATTCAATTTGCCTTTTCTCAGACATGGTTTAAGTTGCTGCTTGCTACATTATCGCAGTTTTATTTGTAAAGTGAGGGTGAAAGTAACTATTAAACCCCCATAATTGCTGTGGTCATAAAATGAGTTAATGGAGCGGTTGAGCATCCAACTTTGGCCCAGGTCATGATCTCATGGTTTGTGAGTTTGAGCCCCACTTGCTGCTGTCAGTGAAGAGCCAACTTCAGATCCTTTGTCCCCCTCTCAGGCTGTGCCTCCCCCTGCTCATGCTTGCTCTCTCGCTCTCAAAAATAAAATAAACATTAAAAATGAGTTAATGGATATGGAAGTGAATTTTTTTCAAACATTAGAGATTATTAACTTCTTGAGTTAATAATCACATTTCCTAAGTGTGCTGAATTTTTGGTGATTTATAGAAATCAATCTCTCTTTGAGCCAGGCCTTCCTGCCCATTTCCACTAACATAATCACACTTGAGGCCTTGAGCTCCTTATTGTCTGAATTTCCACACCAGTCTCAGAGCTGGACCTCCTCCAGTCTCTGGCCTCCTCTGTCCACTCTCTATGAAGCAACAGGAATCACCTTTCTAACCATATTAATCTTTTCCTCAGACTCCCACAGAGATTCCCAAGTACTCTTCACATATACCACAATGATCTTTAAACCAATTCTTCAAGGACACTATCCAACTATCATCCTGGTCCCCATACAGTCAACTTTAAAGTCTTCAATATGTCTTTTCTTGACTAGAAAGCACTGTGTTACATTGTAGACTTTCAACGTGTCATACCTTTCTACTCAAAGTGTGGTCTCTGGACCAGAATCATCGGTCTCACCTGGGAGTTTGTTAGGCAGAATCTTTGGCTCTTCCCAGACCTTTTTAATCGAAGTCTGCATTAATTTGAGAGTATTCATGGGAAGCCTGGGTGGCTCAGTCGAGCATCTGACTTCAGCTCAGGTCATGAAATCACAGTTTGTAAGTTTGAGCCGTATGAGGGGCTCTGTGCTGACAACTGGAGACTGGAGCCTGCTTTGGATTCTGTGTCTCCCTCTCTCCCTGCCCCTCACCCCTCTCAAAAAGAAATAAACATTATAATATTCTTTTTAAAAAAGAGTATTCCCAGGTGATTTGCATCCACAGTAATGTTTGAGAAGCACTGGCCCAAAAGGCCTTAAAGCTATCAAGGTGAGGCAAAGTGTTGACAACTGTAATTAACTGACAGATTTATTTAGTCGTTCTAAGCTGTCCTTATGCCTCTCTCATGTGTTTGTCCATCTCCTCCCTTAAATGCTAAGATCATTAAAAGATAGTAACTTATATTTTTATCTTCCTTTGTCTCAACTTCTATCATCCAGGAGGCCCCCAGGAAGTGCTCATCAACTAAAAATAGTTTTAAAGGACATATTTTAAAGTTACTAGGATCAAATTAATTTCATTTGGCAGAGGGGTTATGAATATGGAATCTGGAGCCTCCCAGCCTGAGATCACAAACCAGGCTTCACGGCATTCCAGCTGAGTAACCTTTGGAACTTTTTTAAACTTCTATGTGCCTCCACTTCCTCATCTGTGAAATAGAGATACTAATATTGAAAAGATTTTGGCAAGAAAAATTTTTTGTGGGAATTAAATGAGCCAAAGTGATGGGAAGCTTTAAACAGCATCTGCCACAGTTATCACAATATAAATCTTAGGTATTACACATATTTCCTTAGGAGATCATTATGGTTAAGTATTTCAAACTCATGGGGCGCCCGGGTGGCTTAGTGGGTTGGGCGTCCGACTTTCGCTTGGGTCATGATCTCGCGGTTCGTGGGTTCGAGCCCCGCGACGGGCTCTGTGCTGACTGCCAGCTCAGAGCCTGGAGCCTGTTTCAGAGTCTGTGACTCCCTCTCTCTCTGACCCTCCCCTGCTCACGCTGTCTTTCTCTCTCCTAGAAATAAATAAAAAACATTAAAAAAATATTTCAAACTCAGGCCATTAATAATCATGTCGACCGAATTATTTCCTTGCTGTAGATTTAACAGGTATATTCTTACTGAATTCTCACAACTCTTCAATGAGATTGATGGCAGTCTTCTTTTACAAAAAGCAAAGCTTACACAGCTACACTTGAACTTGGGGCCCAAGGACTTCAGTCCACGTTCTCCAATATTTAAAATCAAGAAGCTTGGGGTGCCTGGGTGGCTCAGTCGGTTAAGCATCCGACTTCAGCTCAGGTCATGATCTCACGGTTCATGAGACTGAGCCCCGCATCGGGCTCTGTGCTAACAGCTCAGAGCCTGGAGCCTGCTTCAGATTCTGTGTCTCCCTCTCTCTCTGTCCCTCTTCCCCTCATACTCTGTTTCTCTCTCTCAAAAATAATAAATAAACATTAAAAATTATAAGCAGGAGGCTTTATAGGCAATAAAGAAAGAGTTAATGCTTTTAAAAGATAATATAGGAAGGGGGAGAAGAAGGGCAGAAATGGTGGGGTAAAGGGAGAGAGGCAAACCATGAGAGACTCTTGAATGCTGGCAAAAACTGAGGACTGATGGATGTGGGGGGGAGGGGGGGATGGGCATGGAGGAGGACACTTGTGGGGATGAGCATTGAGTGTTATGTGGAAACTAATTTGACAATAAACTATTTGTAAAAAAAAAAAAACAAAAAAAAAACAAAAACAAACAAAAACAAAACAAACAAACAAAAAAAAGATAATATAGGATGAAGTTAAAGTTGATGTGACTATTCTAGTTACCCTGATTTTGGAAAAGCAGAATGAGGCTCTGTAAGAGTTCACAAGCTCACTGGTACAAAGAACTAAAATAGTGTTGTAGATATTGCATTTGGTGACCTAAACATGAAGCAAGGTTTTGTGGAGTGTAAGCCAAAGGTAATAATCTGGGGCCCTGGGACTTTTCCTTCAGTGTTCTGGGCCAAGAAATGGTTAACAGCAACTTGTCCGCAGCCTCAGCTACCTAGACTGACCCTGCACAGGAATTTGGCACAAATACTTCTATGCTGGAATAAGGGAGTTGGGAACATGTAGGAAGAAAAGAGGTCCACAGTGTGATTTCAACACTCCTCTCCTGGATATTGTTACCCCTGGTTCTGCTTTCTTGCCCTAGCGATTCCCCCAGTCACCATCATCACCACCACCACCACCAGTTAAGGCAAACTACACACTGCTCTTAAGAGAAATCACAGGGAGATAATGCCTGGGACTTGGGGCAGAGCTGGGAAAGTAGTATAATGTTCCCTCCTGCTGGAAAGGAGATGGGGTGAGTAGTGGCCTTTGGAAAACTTCCAAACTCCCAGCAAGCAGTGGCAGCATCTTGTGAAGAAAAAGGACCTTAGAGCCAGAGGCATAGCTGTGGAGCTCCCAGTAAGGTGTTTGGCATATGGGTGAGGGCCTCTGTGCATGGCTGTTAAGTAATACGTCCCTTGAATAAGGAAATATGCAAAAGAATCCTGAATCAGCCTCATGTATACCAAAGGCAAGAAAGCAGACAGTGAGTTCTCTGTGCATACAGGAGAGAGATTATTTAGACATCTAAATGAATAAGATTATTTTTTTCAAATTTTATGTAAATTCTAGTTAGTTAATACACAATGCAATATTGGTTTCAGGAGAATTCAGTGATTCATCACTTGCATATGACATCCAGTGATCATGAATAATATAACTTTTTAAATGTTTATTTTTGAGAGAGAATGAGTGGGGGAGGAGCAGAGAGAGAGGGGGACAGACAGCACTGTCATTGTGGAGCCCGATGTGGGGCTCGAACTCATGAACACTGAGATCATGACCTTAGCTGAAATCAGGAGTCAGACTCTTAATTAACTGAGCCACCCAAGCACCCCAAGGTAATTTTAAAAAGTCAACCAAAAAGTAAGCAGAGATCATGACACCTAGAATGAACAGTATGGTATACCAAACAAAGGGCAAAAATAGTGCGGAGGAAGAAGAAGCAATGATTGAATTGCAACTTCTAAGGATGCTGCGGTTGAAAATGAGTCTGTGATGACAGTGATAAGATCCAAATGGAAAACTAAAATGTAAAGAGTTAGAAAACAAGCAAAATTTAGTCCTATCTGTAAAGGACATTATGAAAAAGAGCTATTGATGAAATCACCTAACATCTAAACACTATAAAAGGCCCCCACACTGAGAGAGTAAATGGGAACCTGGCCTCTACTTACCAAGCCTGGTGCCTCTACACAGGGCTGGATGCACCTGAAGAAAGGAAAGCCTTTTTGTAAATGGCATAAAAGTACCATCTGAGCTAGTGGGAGCTCAGAAGTTTGTGTCCTTTGGGGCTTTCATATTGATAACAATCATGATTATACAGACAAGTATTAATGTGTTAACCCCAAACAGATCCAGCTATTTCATCTCTCACTTGATGTCTTTAAAAACATAAAGCTGACAAAGGAACATAAGGGGGGAAAAAAGAGCAGTAAACCAAGAAACAGGCTCTTAACTATAGAGAACAAATTGATGGTTATCAGCAGGGAGGTGGGGGGGGGGAAATGAGTGAAAAAGGTGATGGGGATCAAGGAGTGCACTTGTGATGGCGAGTACTGGGTGTTGTATGTAAGTGTTGAATCACTGGGTTCTACTCCTGAAAGCAATATTGCATTGTATATTAATTACCTGGAATTTAAATAAAAACTTAAAAAAAACATAGAGCTGGATAAGAGGTTTACTTGAATGCCTTAAAAACAAAACTCCTAACAGAGTTAAGATTCAAATAGGTAGTTAAAATTATTTTTTAATCTAAAACTATACCACCATCATCACAATTCATATTATTTTGTTATCCCTTTTATTGCACTCACAGAAGGAAAACAAAGGTTGGGACCAGAATGTTCAAGACTGAAAGAGTCGTTCGTGTCCCTAGTTTAAATTCTCCACTTTATAAATGGAGGAAATGAGACCTAGAGAATGGTAGTAATTTGTCCAAGGTAACAGATCATGGAAGTAATAATGTCAACTGCACACTGTAGGGTATTTTGCTTTATGTGACTTAAAAATCTGGTGAGTGTGGGGTAGGATAGGATAAAATTCTCTGAAATCTGGGACCATTCATGTTCTCTATTTCCAATTCTCTACTTGACATGAATTGAATAATCATCTCAAATACTCATTTTGCTAAGCCAAGGACCCCTCCAAACAAACAAGCAAATGGGCAGAGAAGGAAATAACCCAGATGTCAAAAATTGAAGCCTTGCACATAACAGGTGGCAAACCATGTTTACTAAATGCATATGTAGTTTGGGGAAAAAGTAAGTTAGGAGACAGACATGGTCCTACCTGTGTAGCTACAAAAGCCCCAGGGCAATTTAAATAGCCCAGCTACACTTGTCCTCCCTACACTAAACTCTCAAATCAAACTTATGCCTGGCCATGATTCTCCTTCCCTTATTTCCTCCCCCACCCCATCCCTAGAGCTATCAGCGTTCATTTGAAGTGACCTGGGTACATTCTCTTCTCTGGCACAAGGGTCATTACACTATACCAAATTAAGCTGCAAAATTCCCTTAATTTTACATCTTTAGGTTCTAAGACAGACCAGGATTATAAAAGAGGGCTAACATGAAAGGACAGTCTGATAATAAGGTATCTTATTTTCATTTTTTCTAAACCAAAATTCTTATTTTGCTTCATACTGGTCATGTAAATAGAGCCAAAGCCTACTGTGGATTGGGGGTGGGCAGGGAATATTGGCAGGCAGCTCTATAAATATACCTATATTTTCCAGTGAGTGCTCTTAGTTAGAAGGGCAGAGATGGGAGTGCAATAGGGGATGGGGATTTTGCATACTTTCAAGGAGGCTTTTGTCTGACCCTGGATGCCTATATTTGTATGCCAGGAGACCAAGCTACCTCCCAGCTACTCGAGATATAGTCTCAGCAGGGACAAGTATAAGGTAATTTTTTTTTTTTTTTTTTTAGCATAGGGTTCGACCTCTGGGAAAATGTATGCCAAGCTACCAGCTCTGAACAAGGAAAGGGATCTAAAAATCACTGTACACTGCCTCCTAAAGACGCCCTCCTGGTTTGCTGTTTTAGTGAAAATAATTATTGGTCATGGGGCACCTGGGTGGTTCAGTCAGTTAAGTGTCCAATTTCAGGTCATGATCTCACAGTTCCTGGGTTCAAGCCCCGGGTCAGACTCTGTGCTTACAGCTCAGAGCCTGGAGCTGCTTCGGATTCTGTTTCTCTCTCTCTCTCTCTTTGACCTTCCCCTGCTCTTGCTCTTTCTCTCTCAAAAATAAATAAACATTAAAAAAATAATTATTGGTCTAGGTCTCTCAGGAACAGAATAAAAAATAAGATGCTCCATTCCCTCACTCTGTCACCTCACCCTGTCCCGAGTTCATTCTTTTTGAGTTGCCTTCACCTGGAGTATCATGTGTAGGTTTGGTCACCACATCCCAGGGACAATAGCATCAAGCTAGAGAAGGTCTAGAAAAAAAGGCCTAACAATGGTAAAGTTAGAACAAATAAAATGAAGTCTTATCCATGTGTCATACAATTTCAACTTCATACAATTAGTATACTTATAAAACACATTGCTGGTACATCTGGGTGGCTCAATCAGTTAAGTGTCTGACTCTTGATTTTGGCTTCAGTCATGATCCCACACTGGGCATGGAGCCTGCTTAAGATTCTCTCTCTCTTCCCCCGCGCCCCCCTCTAAAAAAAACCCCACATTGCTCCATAATGTTTATAACAGCCTGACAGTAGAAATATGTTTTTTTTAAGGTTTTGATACATTCATTGATGACAGAGAGTGAAAAGGAAATTAATGTTTGGAGGACATCCCTTACTATGGATTTTGACTTTGTGAAAGAGGAGGAGGACCCAAAAGATGAGCATTTGGGAGCTATATATTCTGCAAAGTCCTGTACTAGTAACATTATTTACATTATCTTATTGAATCTTCACAATAGCCCTATAAGCAGGTACTGTATGACCCCTACATCACTGATGAGGAAACAGAGGTTTAAGAAAAGTTACATAACACGTCTAGGGGCGCCTGGGTGGCTTAGTCGGTTAAGCGTCCGACTTTCGCTTAGGTCATGATCTCGCGGTTCGTGGGTTCGAGCCCCGCGTCGGGCTCTGTGCTGACTGCCAGCTCAGAGCCTGGAGCCTGTTTCAGACTGTGACTCCCTCTCTCTCTGACCCTCCCCTGCTCACACTGTCTCTCTCTCTCACTCTCTCTCTCTCTCTCTCTTTCTCTCTCTCTCTCTCTCCTAGAAATAAATAAAAAATATTTTAAAAAAAGAAAAAGAAAAGTTACATAACACGTCTAAACTACACACTGCTGGTTAAAGCCAGGTTTGGGTATGATCTGGAAAGGAAGTGAAATCATCTTTCTTCATAGACCATATATGATCATCTAGGTGAAAAATTCAAAGGAATTTATAAAAAGGCTACTAGAACTACCAAGTGAGATTAGTACGTTGCAGGACCCAAATATCGATGTAAATCAATCATATTTTTATATACTAGAAATCAACAATCAAAAAGGGACATTTTAAAATATAAGCCATCTATGATAGCTTCACAAATATGAAATACTTAGGAATAAAGTTGACCAAAGATATCTAAGAAGCTGTAAACTAAAAGTACAAAACATGGCTGAGATAAACACAAGAAGATCTAAATAAATAGAAATATATAACTTGTGGGGCGCCTGGGTGGCTTAGTCGGTTAAGCGTCCGACTTTCGCTTAGGTCATGATCTCGCGGTTCGTGGGTTCGAGCCCCGCGTCGGGCTCTGTGCTGACTGCCAGCTCAGAGCCTGGAGCCTGTTTCAGAGTCTGTCACTCCCTCTCTCTCTGACCCTCCCCTGCTCACGCTGTCTCTCTCTCTCTCTCCTAGAAATAAATAAAAAAATATTAAAAAAAAAAAGAAATATATAACTTGTTCCTAGATAGGAAGAGTCAGTATTGTTAAGGTGTTAACTCTCCCCATATTGACCTACAGACATAGCATAACCTCAATCAAAATCACAGCAGGATGTTTAAATAGAAATGATAAGTTGATTCTAAAATTTATATGAAAATTCAAATAACTGAGAATAGTCAAAACATTTTTTATTACAATTTTTTTGTTTTATTTTTTTCTTCCTTAAATGGTTTATTGTCTAGTTGATTTACATATAACACCCAGTGCTCATCCCAACAAGTGCCCTCCTCCATGCCCATCACCCTCCCCCATTCCCCCCTCAGCCCTCAGTTTCTTCTCAGCATTCAAGAGTCTCTCATGGTTTGCCTCCCTCCCTCTCCTCAGCTATTTTTCCCCTTTTTATCCCACATCGTCCTCCATTAACTTCCTCCTAAGCCACCTATATGTGCAAACATATGGTAGCTGTCCTTTTCTGCCTCACTTATTTCGCTCAGCATAACACCCTCAAGTTCCATCCATGTTGCTACACATGGCCAGATTTCATTCTTTCTCATTGCCATGTAGTATTCCATTGTATATTACTTCAAATTTTTAAAATATTTTCTTTATTTCTGAGAGAGAGATAGACAGCGTGAGCAGGGGAGGGTCAGAGAGAGAGGGAGATACAGACTCTGAAATAGGTTCCAGGCTCTGAGCTGGCAGTCAGCACAGAGCCCAACGCGGGGCTCGAACCTACAAACCGCGAGATCATGACCTAAGCGAAAGTCAGACGCTTAACCGACTAAGCCACCCAGGCGCCCCTAGACGTGTTATGTAACTTTTCTTAAACCTCTGTTTCCTCATCAGTGATGTAGGGGTCATACAGTACCTGCTTATAGGGCTATTGTGAAGATTCAATAAGATAATGTAAATAATGTTACTAGGACCATGGGGGAGAAGAAGGGGGGAAATGGTGGGGGAAAGGGAGAGAGGCAAACCATGAGAGACTCTTGAATGCTGACAAAAACTGAGGACTGATGGATGTGGCGGGGAGGGGGAATGGGCATGGAGGAGGACACTTGTGGGGATGAGCACTGGGTGTTATGTGGAAACTAATTTGACAATAAACTATTTGTAAAAAATAAAAAAAATAATAAAAAAGAATAAAGGCAGTGACATGTAAAAAAAAAAAAAGAGTCTCTCATGGTTTGCCTCCCTCTCTCTCTCCCACTATTTTTCCCCTTCTTCTCCCATATGGTCCTCCATTAAGTTCCTCCTAATCCTCCTATACGTGCAAACATATGGTATTTATCCTTCTCTGCCTGACTTATTTCGCTCAGCATAACACCCTCAAGGTCCATCCATGTTGCTACACATGGCCAGATTTCATTCTTTCTCATTGCCATGTAGTATTCCATTGTGTAGATAAACCACATCTTCTTGATCCATTCGTCTGTTGATGGACGCTTAGGCTCTTTCCATGTTTTAGCTATTGTTGAGAGTGCTGCTATGAACATTGGGGTACATGTGCCCCTATACATCAGCACCCCTGTATCCCTTGAGTAAATTCCTAGCAGTGCTCCTACACTATTGGTGGCAATGTAAGCTGGTGCAACCCTTCTAGAAAACAGTATGGAGGTTCCTCAAAAACATTTTTGAAAAAGAACAAAGTTGGAGAGCTTACACTACTTGATCTCAAGACATTATAAAGATACAGTAATCAAAACTGGTTTTGGCATAAAGGTAAACATATAGGTCAATGATACATAACAAAGTGTTCACAAATAGACCCATGTATATAGTGTCAATTGAATTTTGACAAAGGTGCCAAAGCAATTAAATGAAAAAAGGATAATCTTTTCAACAAATGGTGCTTGAAGAATTGAATGTGTATATGCAAAACAGGCAAATAAGCAAAGAAAGAAAGAAAGAAAGAAAGAAAGAAAGAAAGAAAGAAAGAAAGAAAGAAAGAAAGAAAGACAAACAGAAAGCCTTGGCCCTTACCTTCCACAACATACAAAAATTGACCTAAAATGGATCCTAGACCCAAGTGCAAGAGCTAAAACTATATAACTTCTAGAAGAATATATAGGATAAAAATCATAGTTACCTTAGGTAAGGTAAAGATTTCATTAAAAGGACACAAAAAAGATGAAACTATAAAATAAAAGAAATCATTACATTGGATTTCATCAAAATTAAAACTTTTAACATTTCAAAAGATACTGTTAAGCAATGGAAAGGCAAGCCCAAGCTAGGTGAAAATATTTGCAGATAACATATATCCAAAAAGGGACTTGTACTTCACATATATAAGGAACTCTTACACCTTAATATAAGAAGAAAAAAAAGAAATAAAAGTGGACAAAATATTTAAATAGACACTTCACTAAGAAGATAATACATATGACAAAAGCACACGAAAAGATGCACAATATCACTAGTCATTAGAAAAATATAAACCAAAAGTACCAAAAAATACCAATACAGGCCTACCAGAATGGCTGACATTAAAAAAAAAAAAAAAAAAAAACTGACCATAAGTATTGATGAGGATACGGAGGAATGAAACTCTCTTATACTGGTGGTGTAAATTATTTACAACCACTTCGGAAAATAACTTGGCAGCTTTTAGAAATGATAAAGATATACCTATCATATGATCCAGACATTTCACTTGTAGATTTCACCAAGAAAAATGTAAGTATGTGTTCACACAAAGACTTATACATGAATGTTCATAGTTTTATTCATAATAGCCATAAACAATCCAAATGTTCAACAATAAGTGAATAGATAAGCAAACTTGTTACATCCATGTCATGGAATATCACTCAGCAGTAAAATGGAACAAACTCTTAATACAGGCAAGAGCACAAACAAATGTACAAATATTCATGCTGAAATATATAATAATATATTATTTTATCTATTGATATAAAATTCCAGAAAATGCAAGCTAATCTAAAGCAACAGAAAAACAGATATATCAGTAGTTGCCCAGGGATTGTTGGAGTGAGTTATAAAGGGGTACAAAAACTTTTTTTGGAGGTGGTGGAGATGCTTGTTATCTTTATTATGATGATGGTTTCACAGGCATCACCAAAAGTCATCAAATTGTCTATGTACTTATACATGTATAATTTATTACATATACCACTTATACTTCAATAAAGCTATAAAATGTAAAATTAATTCAACCTTACCTCAACACCATAGTGAATATGCCTATAAAATGGGGATTGATTTCCCAAGTAAATAAAAATCATTATTCTTATTTTGTAGTCAAACTTTACACAGTATGCACAGTTCATTCTAGAAAAAAGAGACTAAATAATGACTCCCAGACCCTTCTAATCCAAAGGATTGTTAGTAAAAACAATAGGGGTCATGAAGGCTGCACACTAATGTATACTGCAGTAACTGCTATCCCCTTCCTGTAGAACAGATTTCAGGTATTAGCTGTAAGAAAAAAGAGGGGCTATTAACTTTGGCTTTATGAGATGATGAAATTAAGGCAGCATTACTTGGTAATAAGTTTTTCAGCAGTGAAAAACTTGTCACTAGCCTTGTTTCCTTTAAAATTCATTTAAGAAGACATAACCATTATTCCAGGACATAGAAGAAAAAAATAAAATGTATGGTTCCCATATGGTTCAATAATAATCATAACCACTCTATAACTCTCTTAGAGTCTGACAAAATATATCAAAGGAGAAAAAAGGGGCCCCTGTGAAAGGTGCATTGGATGAGGGGGTGTTTGACAAAGATATTATGGGGCCAGAAAGAAAGATCAAGAGCACATTTTTACTTTGCAAAACCAACTTAGAGACCCTTAGGTAGGTGGCTTATACTCATGTAAAATACCAGCCAATCCATCAACATATTTTTTAAAGTACCCACTAATGATTTATAGTTAATGCTGAGTGAACTGGAACACTGCAACTGGAACTACTTAAATTTTTCTGACTTCTGAAATGTAATTATATTGGTACACACAAGGAATTAGCAACAGTATCATGATCCTTGAGACAACAATGTGTTACCCATTGAATTAGTCTGTCTGTCTGGGTAGTAAATCATGTCCTTGTCTAACAAGCTAGATAAGCATATCTTACTCAGCCAGAGAGCTTGGAAAGTTCAGATGGAAATCATTTACAAAATACAAGTGGGAAACCACAATCACTACCAAAAGAAGGGAGAAAATAGAGAAGAGGGGGGAAAGGGGAGAGGAAGGGAGGGGGGAGTTCTTTTTTTTTTTTTTTAAATGTTTTATTTTATTTCTAGGAAAGAGAGAGAGAGACAGCGTGAGCAGGGGAGGGTCAGAGAGAGAGGGAGTCACAGACTGAAACAGGCTCCAGGCTCTGAGCTGGCAGTCAGCACAGAGCCCGACGCGGGGCCCGAACCCACGAACCGCGAGATCATGACCCGAGCGAAAGTCGGACGCTTAACCAACTACGCCACCCGGGCGCCCCGGGAGGGGGGAGTTCTATAGGAAGTAGCATTTTAAAAGGGCTTTCTTAGAAAGACAAGGAACCTTTCTACTCCAAAAGAACCACTCCTTGACTACCCAACCACTATCACATAATGTCTATCTGTCTCTCTCTTGTGCACCCACATGCACTAAACCTCACAATCTCTAGGTCAAGTGGTGAGATATCTATCCATTCATCTACGTCAAAAAGCAAAATTCATATTAGTTTGTAAATAGCATAGCAATAAATTTTAGGGGCAAGGGAGAAGGAAAATGAGAAGTAATAAATATTAAGCTAAAAACTTTTCCTCTAAGATCAGGAACACGATGAGTAAGCCCACTCTCAAGAATTCTATTCAACATAAAACTGAAGGTCCTAGCCAGAGCTAGTGGGCAAGAAAAAGAAATAAAAGGCATCCAAATTGGAAATGAAGTAAAATCATCTCTGTTTGCATATGACATGATCTTATATGTAGAAAACCCTAAAGACTCTCTCCCCAAAAAATGTTAGAACTAATAAACAAATTCAGTAAAGTTGCAGGACATAAAATCAACATACAAAACTCAGTTGCATTTCTATACACTAAAAACAAACTCTCTGAAAAAGAAATTAAGAAAGTAATCCCATTTACAATAGCATCAAAAATAATAAAATACTTAGGAATAACACTAACCAAGGAAATGAGAGATCTGCACATTGAAACTATAAGATATTGACTAAAGAAATTAAAGACACAAATAAATGGAATGATAGCCTATGTTCTTGGATTGCAAGAATTAATTTTGTTAAAATGTCCATACTACCCAAAGCAAACTACAGATTCAATGCAAGCCTTATCAAAATCCCATTGGCATTTTCACAGCAATAGAAAAAGCAATCCTAAAATTCATATAGAACTAAAAACGACAATGAATAGTCAAAACAATCTTGAGAAAAAAGAACAAAACCAGAAGCACTGCACTTCCTGATTTAAAACCATATTACAAAGCTATAGTAACCAAAACAGTATGATACTAGCAGATAAACATAGACCAATAGAACAGAATAGAGGGTTCAGAAATAAACCCAATTATATATGGTCAACTAATCTCTGACAAGGATGCCAAGAACACACAATGGGGAAATGACAGTCTCTTCAGTAAATGTTCTTGGATATCCACATGCAGAAGAATGAAACTGAACCTGATTCCTTGCATGTGACACCAAAAGCACAGGCAATAAAAGCAAAAGAAAACAACTGAGACTACATCAAACTATAAAAGCTTCTGCACAGCAAAGGAAATAATCAACAGAGTGAAAAAGCATTCTACAGTATAGGAGAAAATACATGCAAACCATATAGCTGATAAGAAGTTAAATTATCCAAAATATATAAGGAACTCATACAACTCAATAGCAAAAAGAAGAAAACAACAACAACAACAAAACAGAAACTAATAAGCCAATTAAGAATGGACAAAGGACCTGAATATATAAATGACTGACAGGTACATAAAAAGATGCTTGACAACTAATCGGGGAAATGCAAATCAAAACCACAATGAGATATCATCTCACATCTGTTATGATGGCTATTAACAAAAAGACAAAGGAGAGCAAATGTCGGTGAGGATATGGAGAAAAGGGAACCCTTGTACACTGTTGGTGGGAATGTAAATCGGTGCAGCCACAATGGAAAATAGTGTGGTAGTTCCTCAAAAAATAAGTAAAAATAGAACCACCATATGATCCAACAATCCTACTTCTGAGAATATATCTGAAGGAAGCAAAAGTCAGTATCTCATATAGATATCTGCACTCCAGTGTTCATTGCAATATTTACAATAGCCAAGACATGAAAACAATCTAATTGCCCAAAGATAGATGAATTGATAAATAAAATTTGATTTTATACATATATATATGAGAGAGATCACAGATATATGATATATATAATGCACAGATTATATATACATAGGTGCACATACTCACACACACACACATACACACACAGGGATATTATTAAGTCATAAAAAGAAGGAAATCTTGCCATTTGTGACAACACGGATAAACCTGGAGGGCATTATGTTAAGTAAAATAAGCCAGATGCAGAAAAACAAATATTGTCTGGTATTACTTCTATGCATAATCTTAAAAAAAGAGAAAGTTAAACTCATAAAAACAGAGTAGAATGATGGTGCTTGACAGGGGCTGGGGAAATGGGGAGATGTTGGTCAAAGGGTTCAAACTTTCAGTTATACGATGAATAAGTTCTGAGTATCTAACATACAGTATGGTGACTATAGTTAATAATACTATATTATATACTTCAAACTATGTTAAGAGTAGATCTTAAGGGTTATCACCAGAAAAGCACAAATATATCAAACCATCACATTGTATACTCTAAATATATATAATTTTACTTGTCAATCTATCTCAATAAAGCAGGGGGATAACAATAAAGGAGATTTTTTAGCACAGAAGTTGAGGAAACTTTCTTTTTAAAAAGTTTATTTATTTTTGAGAGATAAAGAGACAGAGTATGACTGGGGGAGGGCCAGAGAGAGAGGGAGACACAGAATCTGAAGCAGGCTCCAGGCTCCAAGTTGTCAGCAGAGCCTGATGTGGGGCCTTGAACTCACCAACCACAAGATAATGACCTGAGCTGAAGGCAGATGCTCAACTGGCTGGGCCACCCAGGCACCCCATACTGAGGAACCTTTCTATTCCCAAGGAATCATCTACCTCCAACCATCCAACTACTCCCCCACCCTCACCACACACACACACACACACACACACACAAATTCACAATCTCTAGATCAAATGGTGTACTGTCTATCTATCCATCCTATCCCAGCCATCCATCCATATAAGAAAACAAAATTTGTATCAATTATTAGATAGCATAGCAATAAATTAAGGGCAAAGGAAAGAGAAGATGAGAATAAATATTAAGGTAGTCAGATTGGGGATAGAGGCTCTCATAAAATTTCTCCTTCATTTTTAGGTTGCTCCTCATTCAGCTCCCAGTTTAAATATCAACATATATTTATATATTTAAAAAATAGATTATACATGCATAAATATATGTTTATAATAAATTATAATAATATCAATAAAGTTAATATATTAAAATACATTTATTATAAATATAATTACATTTAAATATTTAATTATATAATCAATAAATATAAAGTTAATAAGTATATAATCTATACAATGTATAAATTGTAGTGCTATGGATGGCAATGCTTTCACTGTTTGGTTTTTGTCCCTATCATTGATGGTACCTGGGAACACATGTACAAACCAAAGGGCAATGACACAAATGAAATTTAGAGCCTAGGAAAGAAACCAGATTCAGAAAGAAAAGACTCATACACACTTAAAATGTGAAGAGATATACTTTGTATGTGAGAGATATAAAACAAGTTCACACTGCTCATTAGAAAGAACATGATGAGTTCTAGAAGAGAAGTAGAGAAAGCTGTAAGGATTTTGTAAGGTTAGGGAAAGAATGAAAAAGAGTAGAAGAATAGAAGATAGGGTAGAATGGGACCAGAAAGAAGTATAACTTGTGGTGGGCCTCAACAAATAGGCAGGGTTTAGTCAGGTAGATAGGTGTAGAAAGGTGTTAAGATGATGAACAGAGCATGTTTAGGAAACTGTGAGTTGTCACATTTGGGGCTGACAGTATAAGGCAGGAATTATGGACATAGGCTCTTGAGACAGCCTTTCTGTATTAAAATCCTAGTGCTACCATTTGCAAGCTATGAGACTCTGGGCGAATCATTTGGTCTTCCATAAACCTCATTTCCCCCCTCTGTAAAATGAGGAAGAATAATAGAAACCTACATGGCTGCTGTGTGTATTTAATGAGATAATACATGTAAAACCACTTGGAACAGTATCTGACATCCAATAAGTGCTCAACAAATGTTAGCCATTTTTTATTTGGATGAAGTGCAAAGGATTTAAGGCTGGAAGAGCAGGTCGGAACCATATTTTGGAGAACTTGTGATGCCTGACTTGAGGGTTAGTAATTAAATCAAAATGAAGGAAGTATTGAATAACAGTGTCAGAAAGGAAGACAAATTTGTGTCACTTTGTGGTAGATTTATAACAACTCTAGTTACCTGGTAATGCAAAGGGCTGGCTTGTGAAAGAGTTGTTACCATCAATAGAAGGGTTCAAGCACATCTGGTCAACCAAATTCAAGGGTGTTATAAATGGGAGTCAGACAGTAGGTCAGTGTTTGTCAAACTAAATGTCCTCTAAGATCCCTTTCACCTATAAGTTGATTTAGGATAAAGAAACTAGGAACAATATGGAGGAAAGACTTGTGCAAGTCACTATTAGGGACATGAAGCCATGAGGAACTATTCAAGTAAGAGAGGGTAGTACAGGGGTGGCAATGGCGGAAGGTGAGAACACACTGTTTAGGAAGATTACTGTTCTAGAGTGTCAGAACTGGAAAGGACTGCAGAAATCAACCAGTCAGTCCAGCTTCCTCATTGTAAAGACAGGTAAATTAAAAATCTCAGATTGGGGAAATGATTTATAGAGGTAAATTTAAAAGGGGTGAGCCTAAAGTCAGGGGAGCCAGCCAGGAATCCAGAAATCCAGAAATTAAAACAAGAGGAGATTCAAAAAGGGTGGAAGTAGCAGGACTTGAAAGAAAGGAAGTGGACATGGGAGCTGTTTTGAAGGAAGAAAGACCACAAGGGTGGTAACTAATTGGATATAGGGGATGAGTAATCAGTTACTCCAAGATTTCAATGCTAGTCTAGTGGGAAGCAGAAGGCTAAGGACATAGCCTGTTTGGCAAGGGGAAGACAACAAGTTCCATTTTAGACATATTGGGGTTTGGGATTTAAAAAGAAGGGAAAATAGACACTGTCCATCAGATAGTTGAAGAGTCTAGAGCTCTGATAGAAAGGTTAAGGCAAGAGATTTGGGAGTCATGAGATCTCATCATTGCACTTTCTTGAGGAAATAGGAGAGATGCAAAGAGAGAGAGAGAGAGGAACTGGAGAGAGGCAAAGAGAGCAAGCAGGAGGCTGACCACTGAGCCTTGAGAGATACCCACAAGGTGGGGATAGGCGAGGCAGTTGAATCACAAAGAGAACAGACAAAACAGTGAAAAAGGGTCAAGAAACAAGATAGCTCAGTGCCACAGAAGTATGCTGGCAGCAGGTCTTTGAGAAGAGCAGACCAGTACCTTGGAAACAATGCCAATGACCAGCAATACCAAAGAGTGGTCAAAAAATTAAGTATAATATGGCTGTTTTAAAAATGCGGCAGCCCCATATATTCTGATTAAGAAAGATCTCCAGTATATGTAAGTTAAAAAAGCAAAGTGCAGAAGATTGTTTTAGTATGTGTAAAAGGCAAGATAAAGAATCTATATCATATTTATTTGTGTATATATAGAGATACTCTGGAAAGATGCATTTTAAGACTCTTTTTTTTAAAAATGTTTATTTAGGGGCGCCTGGGTGGCTCAGTCAGTTAAGCGTCCGACCTCAGCTCAGATCATGATCTCGTGGTCCGTGGGTTCGAGCCCCGCATCGGGCTCTGTGGTGACAGCTCAGAGCCTGGAGCCTGCTTCAGATTCTGTGTCTCCCCCTCTCTCTGACCCTCCCCAGCTTGTGCTCTGTCTCTCTCTGCCTCAAAAATAAAATAAAGCGTTAAAAAATTTTTTAACTGTTTATTTATTTATTTTGAGAGAGGGGGGCAGAGAGAGAATCCCAAGCAGGCTCTGTGCTGACAGCAGGGCTTGATATCATGAACCATGAGATCATGACCTGAGCCGAAATCAAGAGTAAGACACTTAACTGACTGAGCCACCCAGGTGCCCATTAAAAAAAAGAAAATCTAATATGGAAACCAACTTGACAATAAATTATTTAAAAAATAACAAAAATTTAAAAATTTAAAAAAATTTAAAAAAGAATTCCCCTGGGGGGTAAAAAAATCTAAGCACAGTAGGGAGTGATGAACCTAGGATAGGATGAAGGACAACAAAGGGCAAAACACTATTCTCTGTCTACTTTTTCATACTGACTGGCTTTTGAACAATGTGAATATGTTACCTATTCAACACATAATTTTATTTTATTTTTTTATGTTTATTTATTTTTTATTTATTTATTTATTTATTTATTTTGAGAAAGAGACAGAGACAGAGAATCCAAAGCAGGCTCCTTGCTGTCTACACAGAGCCCAATGTGGGGCTCAATCTCAAAAACCATGAGATCATAACCTGAGCTGAGATCAAAAGTTGGATGCCTAACTGACTGAGCCACCCAGGTGCCCCTACACATAATTTTAAATATAAAATAATTGTGTAAAAAAGACAAGGGGGATGACAACCATGAAAAGGCCAGTAAATTTGGCCCTCATGAATACCTCAATGGAAGCCAGATTGGAGATGATCAAGGAATACACAAGCTGTGAGGAAACAGACACACCGAGCACACAAATATACAGGCATATGCTATACACTTATATATAATGCACATGCTATCTTTGTAAGGGTAAACAGGGAATTGGTAACACTGGCTACTTCTGGGAAGAGAAATTAGGGATAAAGTAACACTTGCCCACTTATATAATTTTAATTTTTTTCCATAAACATTTATCACTTATCCCCCAAATAGCAATTTAAACAAATAGATTGTGTTGGGAAGAGGGCAAGGAAAGAGGGAAGGAAGGAGGGAGAGAAGGGGGAAGGGAAGGGAAGGGAAGGGGAGAAGGCAGACCACTCCTCATTTTACAAAAATTGGTGGCACTTTCCATGTTTTGGCTATTGTTGAGAGTGCTGCTATGAACATAAGTGTCCATCAACCGACGAATGGATCAAGAAGATGTGTTCTATCTATACGATGGAATACTACATGGCAATGAGAAAGAATGAAATCTGGCCATGTGTAGTAACATGGATGGACCTTGAGGGTGTTACGCTGAGCGAAATAAGTCGGGCAGAGAAGGACAAATAACATATGTTTGCACATATAGGAGGATTAGGAACTTAACAGAGGACCAAGGGGGAGAAGAAGGGGGGAAATAGTGGGGTAGAGGGAGAGAGGCAAACCACGAAAGACTCTTGAATACTGAGAACAAACTGAGGACTGATGGGTGTGGGTGGGGAGGGGGGAGATGGGCATGGAGGAGGGCACTTGTGGGGATGAGCACTGGGTGTTATATGGAAACCAACTTGACAATAACTATTTGTAAAAAAAAAGAAAATCTAAAAAAACAAAAACAAAAACAAAAATTGGTGGCAATAAGGGCAGGTTAACACAGGTCGATTTTGTAGGGGCCAAGAGGATCAAGTCGGATTTTTTGTTTATCATTTCTCTCACATCCCAGTATAAGAGTCAAAAGGGACACTGGGAAAAACAGTCTAAAATGTGACAAACTTGATTTTAAATACTAGCTTTGCCACGTACTGACCCCATGAATTTTAGAAAGTTAATTAACCCTCTTAGCCTTGATGTCTGCATCTTAGAATAGAGACACTACTAAGTACCACTCATATATCAGTTTATGTAATCCTAAATCTAATCCAACATGGGGGTTAGGGGCACCACACCCTTGAACAATAAAAAATCCACATGTAACCTCATTGAATAAGTTGAACATCATGTTGGTAGGACTCTGTTGGGTTTCTAAGGGAGTAAGACACATGCAAAGATGTGACACTAAAATATCTGTGATGTAATTTATCTATATGATACATATTGATGAGCAGAATGCATAATAAAAGCTTGTAGAGACCAAAAAAAAATTCACATGTAATTTTTGACTGCTCCCAAATTAACTACTAACAGCTGACTGTTGACTGGAAGCCTTAGTGATAACATAAACAGTCAATAAACATATATTTTTTATGTTATGTGTATTATATATTGTATTCTTATAACAAAGTAAGCTAGAGAAAAGAATATGTTATTAAGAAAATCATAAGGAAGAGAAAAATACATTCACAGTACCGTACACATATTTATTGAAAAAAATTCTCATACATGTGGTGCTACATAGTTCAAGCCCATGTTGTTCAAGGGTCAGCTGTGTTTAACAAGCTTCCTAGGAAAGCCTGGAAACAAGCAGTCTATATGATCCACTTTTCTCCAAGGCTACAGCACAAATAACATTGTCACAGGAATAGTTAATATTTGTATAGGAAGAACATGAGGCACAAAAGGAGGGTTTTAAAACAAAATTCCAAAGCATAGTGGGACAGGCTTAGGATTTGGAGTCAGGTAGAGCTGGGTTCAAATCACAGCTCTACCATTTACTGGCTCTGTTATTTTGAGAATGTTGTTTGGCTTCTCTGAGCCTCTTTTTTTTTTTTTTTTTTTTTTCCCCTTTGGTCATCTGTAAAATAGGAATACTGTCACTTAATTTACAGTAGTGATGAAAAGATTGGAAATTATGCATATAAAATTCTTGGAACATAACTGGCATTTAATTAATGGTAGCTTTGATCATCCCCAGCCCAGAGCAGGGGCTCCCAAGCACATGAAAAGAGCAATGCCAATTTCCTAATGTGCATTTCCATTCCCTTGTGCCTTTGGACCAGTGCTCAAAAAACAAAAGCACATTGGCCATTCCTTTGATTTTTCAAGCACCTATGAAGTCTCCCAAAGAATTCTCTCCTGCCCTTTGAACTTTTAATTCATTTTAATTCATTCTCAAATGATTTACTGACTGCCTGGCCTCCAAATGACCATACTAGCAGTCATGTCTTTCCTCTCTTAAGCTCTGTCCCTTTGATAACAACGGTGCCCCTGATGGGGTTTCCCATTCTCACAGTCTAGGAGCATGCTTCCAAAACAAAACTTTCAGCTTTGTAAGGACCTTGATGGAAAGGGAAGCAAGGAGCAAGCTAACATTCCTGCTTCTCCCACCAATGCCTGCAAAGGCTGAATCATCTTCTCTAAGACTGTCTCAGGTTGTGTGTACTCCTTTAGAACTTAATAGGTGATACTGATGAGGAAAAATGTTTCTGGGGGTCCCTTTTGAGCCTTGTTCCCAAAGTTAGCTCCAGTGATTCAGACTCTCCAGCAGTAGTATGGGCAGGAACAACGAGAAGGCCTTTCTTAAAAGTGTCTTTTAAACTGTCATAGTACTACCACTGAGTTTCAATCTGTCCCCTTTGGTGCCCTAGCATAACCTAACTGACTTCCACAGAGACAGTTAGCCACCAATTAGATTAGACCCCATTAGGAAGGAGAACAGAGATGGTTCTTTGGGGTCCTTTTCAGCATTCTCAGCTTTGAGTAAAATAGTGAGAAAAGGAATGTCATGGTCAAATAATGAGGACACTTAAGGCACTGGATATAAATACCAGACGATGACTCACATCCAAGGCTAGTCAGACAGAACACGTTAGGGCTTGCTTAAGAAAAAGTGGAAACACACACACACACACACACAGTATGTTCACATAAAGCTATCCTCTTGGCTGAAGCATTAAAAACACTTGAGACAGGCAGAAGACTCACACTATGTCCTCCCCGAACACATAGCAACAGAAGGGGTGGCTGCTGTTTTAAGAGTCTCAAAACAACACTGCCCAACAGCAAGGAGAGTGCTGTAATCATCAGCCAGCAGGCCTCTCTCACATGCAATTCTCAGAAACACAGCTCACATACAAGAGCTGCAGCAGCAAGAAACCAAACTGTTACAAACCAAACTCCAAGCAGCTCTGAGACATGCAGATAACCTCTCCTATCCCCCACTGCTGCCATTATCCCTCTCATCCAAGATTGCCTCTGAGATCCCTCTCAATTTCTACCCATACCACTCTTTCCTTTTACATGTTCCCCTGTCCCTAGCTCACACATGTGTGTCATTCAAGGCTCACCCTACTTACTAGGTGTCACCGGAAGACTAGAAAACTTGGCCAGCATATCCAACTCTTCCAGTCATATTCAACTCTTCCAGTCATATCCAACTCTTCCAGTCATATCCTCTTTTTAACTTTGGGTTGGAAGTGGGAAGGCGAAAATGACCAATTATTGGGTGCAAGACTTTTGCTTGCCTCCTCCAGCAAACAATCATGGAGAGTCTATTTGGTGCTCAGTACTGAGGATGATGATAAAGATACAGAAGATATAACCATTGTCCTCTAGAAGATCTTGGTCCAGCAAGCCAGACCAAAGGCAGCCAAAGTGCCCAAAGATTTCTACTGGAAAATCAGAATTCCAGCATCCAAAAAATGGAGAGATTACTTCTGCCAGGAACACATCAAGATGATGTCCTTCAGGCTAATGGCTAGAGCTTGAAGGTTAGGCCCAGTTGGAAGGAGCAGAGATGAGAGAAGGCCTTCTTCTTTTTTTTTTTTTTCTTTGTACTTTTAATAGTTTATTGTTAAGTTGGTTTCCATATAACACCCAGTGCTCATCTCCACAAGTTTCTGAGTATGCAGTGTAAATCAAAGCCAGCCAAGGAACATCAGGATGGGGAATTTGGAGACCAGAATTTCCCATGTGTCTGGGGGCAGGCAGAGAGGGAATTATTCTGCCTGAAAATCTGGATCCTGGAAGGAAGGAATGCCACAAGTAAGACTAGAGCCAGATGGAGAATGGTCCATACAGCAAGCTGAAGTATTTTGGGCTCTATTTTACAGGTAGCAGGGAACCACTAAATACTTTAAGTGGCAGGGGGAGGGGATGATCAAAAGGAAGAAAATCACTAGGAAGGCCACTACAGTAGTAGAGTTGTTCCAGAAGGAAGCTTCTTCCTGCCTGTCCCAGCTCTTGCAAGATTATCCTTCAGAGCTGCATTCTGTCTGAGCTCACTATTTCAAAGCTCATTACTATGCATCTCTTTTAAGTTGGGTGAGATATGAATGACACTTATTCTGAATGAGACTCCTAATATTATACTGAAGTTGGGTCAGGGACTTAAGTAGAAGTAAAAAGTAGAAGCTTCATCTATCCAAGTCTTCCAATTTAGAAGAAAGGAACTATGATACATCATTTCCATTTCTGTAATAGCATCAGGTGGCTTGGCCCCTGGAGTCACTGGTCTCTTGTGAGAACCCAACAGAAAAGTGGGAGGCAAGGGGAAAGGGAGAAAATAGGAGAGAGAGAGAGAGGAAGAGAGAGAGAGAGAGAGAGAGAGAGGAGAACTGCCAACATAGGGCAAAACCTGATTGTCAAGTGCTTTTCTGGGGCCTGTTGAAGATCACTGTAACTTATAAACTTAGACTAGATCTCAGCTCTAAATTAGGGCTCCAACCTAGAAGCCAGGATGAGAGGTAGAAGGGCCTCACCTGGGTCTTAGCAGTGGGAATTAACTCTCCCTGATCCTTAATTCTTTTGGTTTTTATTAGGGGCTGGAAGGGGAGAGGGATGTAACCTGAACCCTAATGCAGCTGAGAAGGGCTAAGAGCCAAACCCCCCCTTAAGCAGATACAGTATAGGCAGGGCCTGGGCAGGTTTCAGAACACTGCACATTTCTCCAGCCAAAGGCACAGGAAAATATGAAAATTACATATTTAACCCTTTACATCCAGAAGGGGAGAGTATGATCCTCCAACCAGAACTCACACAGCAGAGAGAAGTTAGCAAGCTGGCTCTTGTAAAAGCCAGGACATTCAAGGAGTCCTTTTCACAAAAAAAGCTTCAGCAGCTAGATATTCAAGTCAATTTCAAATATAAATTTTAAACTATTTCTTCTTGACACAAAGAAGAATTAGGTAAAGGAACCCATGTGCCCATTAGCCCTTAGCAGGAAGGAAGTTCTGTCTACAAGGAGCTAGGGAGGGAGTGGAGAGACCAAGTTCCAGAGCACAAGCATCTTTGCAACATTCTGAATTTTACTTTTTCACCATGCAGAAAAGTGGGTGACACTACTCAAAAGTAATGGTTCTAGAAAGCAAATCTCAGAAGGATAGGGGCAGAAGAGGAATGGGTAGGCCCATGGGCACACAAAATTAACCTCTCCTGAGAATTTCATGTTAGTATACATGGCATCAGGGCTATGGTTTGGGTCAGATAATCACCCCAAATTTATAAACGTCTCTTAATAATAAAGTGACATTTTCCAGCCAAATTGGCAGTAAGTGAATTTTTGAAGTAATTCTCTATTTCCTCCTTATTTTAATATAAGAATCAGGATGAGAGTGTGGTAAGGACACCACAGAAGGCAGTCAAATCATACTTACATGTTTAACAGTGCTTTTTCAAAGACCACATTTAGCAACCAATACTACCCTAGAAATATTAAGAATGATATTCACAGATTAATAATATTACACTATGCAGAATATAAAACTGCTAACAATAAAAATGCAATACAGGGATGACTGGGTGGCTCAGTTCATTAAGTGTCTGACTCTTGGTTTCGGCTCAGGTCATGATCCCATGGTTAGTGAGATGAAGCCCTACATAGGACTCTGCACTGATAGTGCAGAGCCTGCTTGAGATTCTCTCTCTCCAGGTCTCTCTGCCCCTCCCCCCTCTCTTTAAATAAATAAAATTAAATTTAAAAAATGTTTAAATGCAATACAGATTTGAAATTCCAGTGGTTTGAGGTTGCTTTACCATGTCTCCACATTCTGTTTTTCATATAGAGAAAACAATCCTGAAACATCTTGGCAACTGATGCTTTTTAACAGCCTCGATCCTTTTAACATTTCATGCTCCATGTATGAAGTCTGGCATTTTGACAGTTTCTTCTATTTTTTGTTGTTTGATTTGTGAACACTCCCATCACATTAAAGTACTAAGTTAGACAGAAGGAACTTCAGCCAGTAACACCTCAGGTGACCAGGCATCCTGCAGACTGGAGGAGATAACAAGACAAAGCTATGACTGGAAAAGGCCATTAAATAACAATGCAGGCCTGTGATGTCTGTTGGAGTATGAAATTGTCTGATAATTAACTAATTTCCAAAACAATCAGCAGATTGGTAAATTGCCTTTGTTAGCCATTAGGGTCCACAAACAATGATTTGTTATTTTAACTGATCAGTGGCCTTAAATAAACAAATCTTTTTATTTTCCCCCAAACTGTCTATGGAACTTCTTAACTGGATAGTCCTACAGACCTGGGTCTCAGAAGACCCAAAACTCAACAAAAACTTATTGGCCTCCCAATCCCTATCACCACTTAGAACCTTCTAGTTGTACTGGATTCATCTCCAAACCCTGCCTCGCCTTCATTTCTTTAGATCCAAATGGTGTGTAATACCATGAACCTCTGGCAACTTGCTAATGCACATTGTCAAGATGGCTGATTCCCTTAAAATGCCCTTTCATGGGGCGCCTGGGTGGCTCAGTCTGTTGAGTGTCTGACTCTTGATTTTGTTTGGGTCAGGTCATGGTCTCACAGTTGGTCCTGAGGTAGAGCCTTGAGTTGGGCTCCGCACTGGGTATGGAGCCTGCTTAAGATTCTCTCTCTCTCTCTCTCTCTCTCTCTCTCTCTCTCTCTCATTCTCTCTCACTCTATATCTCTCAAAAAATGTCCCTTCATATTGTTCAGCTCAGATCTTACCTCATGGAAGCACTTATGTGACTGGTACTCTGCTGGGTGCTTTATCTTGAATACGTTAACTCTAATCCTCCAAAACAACAAAATGGTTACCCACTTCGAACCTGAATCTATTCTATAGCCCAGTTTTCTGGGTTCTTCAGAATAGCTGGCTCAAATCCATTCACCTTTATATTCCAGTAGTCTGCAACAATCAAGCAGATCTCCACTGACTCGCTTTTGTAACCATGCAAGCAGTATGACATTGGGCAAGTTAACTAATCTCTCTTTGCCTCAATTTTCTTATCTGTATAATGGTTTTAATAAATGAGTTCCTAAGTGTTCAACTGGAAAATCACTGTCTTGCCCAGACTATGCACCTGAAAGTTTTATTTGTTAGAAAACAAATAAAAGTGACAGCTAGGGAGCTCTGTGCTGGTTTCATAGGCCAGAGGAAACTAGCTCAGTTCCTAGAACAAACATTCAATAAGTTGAATGAATGAATGAATGAATGAATGAATGAATAAGTGAACAAACAACACACAACCTGTCCTTGGGGAGTTCATGCTGTTATTTCACTGTTGGGTGAGCAAACCGACCTCAGTCTCCTGTCAGTCTTTAGGACACACAGCTGTTATACTAGCATATACAAACTAGAATGAATATCTTTCTTCCTCCCCAGCCTACCTAAGTCCTATATATCCTTCATGGCCTAGCTCCAATTCTTCCTCCTTTTCCCACAAAGCTCCCCAACCACATCAGCCCACAGTGAAATTTCTTTCCACTGAATACATGTTTCTCTTAGATCCTATCCCATAGTTTCAACACTTAAAGGTTTTTGTTTCATGGGCTTGCAGGAGTGACACTCCTCACAGAACTGTCACTTCCAGGGAACAGGTCTTCTGTGATGGCTATCTCTTGCATTCTCTAGTTTAGAGTTAGGCACTTTACAAATAACTCAACAAATATGTGTTGACTGGTCGGTTGATTGATTGATTGATTGATTGATTGGAGTCTTAGTTGAGAGCTCTTAGGTAGAGGCCAAACAAGGTTCAGCATAGCCTTTCAAAATGCTGGCTGTTCAGATATTAGCCAGAAATTATGTCTGGTCTTCCAACTTCTGGCCGCAGAAGACATCCCATTAAAGGTGTCTTGCCACTTCACACCTTCCAAAAGATTCTGTATCTGCATACAATTAATTTTGTAAATTCAAAATTCTCTTAAGAGAATTTTTGTTTAATAAGAGACCCTGTGGAATAATTTTGCTCTCCTAAATCACATACACATCTGGTATTTATACAAGACAAAGGATAAAATCAATCTCCCTCCTTCTTAGGGAAAAAGTGTGAGTTTTATCATTTTCATTTTGCAAAAGAAGAAACTGAGACACAGAAAGGGAAATGACTTGCCCAAGGACACACAACAGAGTAGCAAAGCACAGACTAAACTTCAGGCCTTCTGAATACGATCCTATACCCTGATTTAAACAAAATGAGATTTAAAACAAAATGAGACAAAATCCTTCCTTTGATCTTGGCCCCTGAAGGGCATGTACAGGTAATGTTACTTATTTTTGCACAAAATTCCAAATTTCTCATTTCTCTTTCCCCTCCCTACCTCTCCCTCTCGCCTCTGTCCCCCCCGCTCATTTTTCTCTTTCTTTCTAGATTATTTCTTGATCTCATTTCATCCCCACCCCCCAGCTTCATATTCTTATCCAGTTCTTTTTGTCTTTCTCTTTCTTTTGTTCACCCATGTAAACATGGTACTGTAGAAAGAATATGGGATTTGGGGTCAGACAGAAGTAAATTTTGATGCCAGCTATGGCACTTACTGTGTGACTTAGAGTCTATTACTGAACTTCCCTGAGCTTCTGTCCCCTCATCTATACAGTGGAGACATCAGTATCTACCTCAAAGAGTTACTATCAAAAATGAAATGAGAATACATGTAAAACATCTAGAAGCAGCAGTATTTGCCACATAGCAGGTCTGTTACCTCTTGTATCCCACCATGCCTAGGTCTTGACTACCCTTTGGGTGAGATAGGTTGCTGAGATCCTTCCAAACTCCACTGCCTCCACCCAGTGAGGCACATGCACATGAGTAGAGTATCCAGGTCCTTGCCTGGTCCACTTTTCAGCCTGTTGTCTTGATACTCCCTAATTGCAACTTTAAATTAACACACAGCTCCAAACTCTCAGTCAAAGCCCTCCAAAGAACATGAGAGTCAAGACCTAGTTACTCACCCCTGAGGCTCCAAGATGTCATCACCCACTCTCTCCATCAGATAAGATGCCATCAAAAGCTGCCTACCTGTAGACGTTTTCATGGGAGCTTTTACTGACATCAAACACACGCAAAACCAAATGGAAAACAGCAAGGAAGCTCAACAAAGACCAGGCTTTAGCTTGTCATCTTCTCATAAGCAAAGATGGGGCTGCAGCCATAAGATTCTAACCCCTTTCCAGAATAACTGGTTGAACCAGCTTTACTCCCAGGTCTACCTCACATCACCCTCAACCCCCATCCCTAAAAAAAATCAATTTCTGATGGACCGTGAAAGGCAGTATAGGAGAACCATTCAAAACTTCCCTGCCAGAGGCTCAGGAAGAGAGTTGAGCATACAGCTGGGAATCTGCTGAGTGGCATTCGGGTGGGGGCCAGGAGACACCACAAAGGGTCTGTCCATCACTGGGCTTAACCCTTGATCTTGTCAAATTAGTCCCACCTCTCACATTCCTCACAGATGTAACATTAAAAGACTTGAGTGAAAGTTAACAGACCATGCCGCATGCCATCCCTGAGAACATACCAGGAAACAACCACTTCTGGGAAGATAGGAAGTAGTAGCGTGAAGAAAAGCAATGCTCCGTAATAACTGCCTGCTGTCAGTCAGGCTTCACACTTCCACAGCCCAGACCAAGCAAGGATCCTGGAGCCCTTAACAGCCCTTCAATAAAGCAGAATCTCACCCCACAGAGAGTCAGAAAAGAAACAGGAAGATGCAGAGAGGTGAAGCAGCATGCCAAGATTACTCTGCAAGTTGATAAAAGAGTATCAGGAATGTGACAAAGGTCCTGTCCTCTACTGAAACAGGATAGAGAGAGAGACAGTATAAGAAAATATCTCCCCATGTCCAGGTATTAATTTTTTGAGTGTTTTCAAACTTTATCAACCCTCACTCTGTGAGCTTCCCCGAAAGTATGGCTGAGCCAAGAGAGAGAACGTTGGTACAACAGACTAGAAGGGCCCTCTGTGACCAAAGAAGAAAAAAAAGTTGGGTTTTGGACAGACGGCTGAGTGGCCAATGAATGAACAAAGAGGCAATGGCACTTGAATGAGCCAGTCCAAAGGGTAGGCCTCGAGCAACTGGTGCTGATGGGTGAGGGCTGGGAACCAAAGATTGGGCATGAAAGAAGAGAGCAGCCTGGATACCCGGAAAATGTGTTTCTGTTGCTACTAGGCAGTGCTCACTCTGTGACACAGTATAGCCATAGACTTGCACTGACGGAAGAGGGAGTGGATGTGAAGTTCAAGGGGAAGGGTTAGTCACTTTGAGAAACCAAGTCGTGTTGATCTTTGCAACTTCAGTGCCCAGCTGGGATGGCTATGTGCCCAAGTAAACATGCCAACATGATGTGAGGAAGAACAGATCATGCCTTGCAAAACTAGTGCCTAAAACAATCTTTCCACTTGGCCTATTTACACTGGGGTGGCAAAGGGGTGTAAAGAGACAAACCTATACCCCATCCCAGACCCTGGAACACAATTTTTCACCAGGAAAAAAAATGTTTCAAACTATTCATTAATGACTTAATTGAAGTCTGTCTGAAGGGCATATTCCAGGAGAGAGAACACCAGGAGACAAAATACTGGCTCCACAGAAATTGAGTGAAAGTGATCTAAGCAACAACATAAGCAACATAAAAGGATTAATTATTGATTACAAGATAATAGGTAAATCTGAAGTTCAATTTCAGAGACAAATTTGACCCTACATACACTGGGGACACACATCTGTTCCCAGTATCAAGAAGATGATCATGTTAGGGGTGGCGCCTAGGTGGCTTAGTTGGTTAAGCATCTGACTCTTGATTTCGGCTCAGGTCATGATCTCATGGTTCGTGAGATAGAGCCCCACATTGGGCTCTGTGCTGACAGCATGGAACCTGCTTGGGATTCTCTCTTTCTCTTTCTCTCTCTCTCTGCCCTTCCTCCACTTGTGTACATGCACTGTCTCTCCCAAAATAAATAAATAAACTAAAAAATAAAAAAGAATATGAGCATGTTGGGCACCGATAGTAGTAGAAACCCAAACCCACCCAGATCTCTGTAACAGAGATTCTAGAGCACTTGTCCCTAATTTATGATTAAACTGTTTTCCCAAGAATACATTTTGAAAATAAAATGAAAATAAACAGCTTGGAGCTTTGGAGGTTTCCTATAGGCAGAATATTAAAAACAGTGTTTAGGTTCTATAATTTCATCAGTCATACTCTATGGATTAAATAGGCCTCCCCAGAACTGTTGTAAACCCAGGCACTATCAATAACACTGTGTCAGAAAGACATGTTTCCTAGTCTTCTACGGTCTCTCCTACAGGCTTCTCCTCCTTCAATAATAATGAGGATTGAGCTCCATTCCAATATATTCCCTGATCAGGGCTTTAGTATCAAGAAAAAATATTTGCCCAACTCAGGTGACAAACTGGTGGATGTTAGGGGCATGGGGAGACAAGGCCGTGGGTGCAAGGCCTCTAGCAGAAGTGACCCTAATGCGTATAGACAGAAGAACTCAGAATCCAGGGATGACAGTAACAGCAGGAGCTTTTACAGTCCAGGCCAGTGGTGGTATACGGGAAGATAAATATCTGAAGGGTTTGGGATGGAAACTGCTGTGTCTAAAATCCTACATAGGGGCTCTGCATGTTGGAGACTGTGTGTCACATATGGTCAGCATCTTCAATCTTGCAGACACCTGTTTTTCTCAGAAAAGGAACATTCAGTTCAGGGAGGTTACTCCTACAAATTCCAAGCTAAAAGTTGATTAAAAACAAAAATAAATAAATCTGATATTCTGAAGCTCTGGTTTTGACCCTATTCACTAAATGCCGTTTCCTTCTTCTATTATACAACTTCCTTCTCCGTGCCTTTTTGTATAAACATACATACTCGTTGAGGTCAGGGCTTATATATTCTCTCTCATCTCCCTTAGAACCCCTTTCTCAACACTAGCTTGGGCTAGGCATGGGGCTGGGGCAATTCTAAATAAACAATAAGAGATAAAATGTGTCCCTCCCAAATCTATTATGTGGCTGTCTCAGATGCCTATGTAGATGCCTTGGGCAGGTATGGCTTCGCAGCAGCATGGGGACTTCCATTAAAATGTCTTGCTTGACACAGGGCCTTTGTAGGGCGTGGACACCAGAAAGAGCCAGAGTTGTCTTCAGCCGTATTTTTCTTTTTTTGGTCCTACTCAACTTTGGTCAGACTCTCCTCAGTTATTGTATCTGGCTACAGGGTCCATAATTCAAGAGAAACACTAACAGGCTGGAGTGCATCCAGAGTGGGAGGAGGAAGAAGGAGAGAAGGCTGGATCTCAGATGCCATAAGGAATAGCTGAAATTTCTGGGTCTCTTTAGCCTAGAAAAGTGAGACAAGGAGATATGGTCTGTGTCATTGGACCCCATGGGTTTTCCTGAGACAAAAAGAAAGCATTCTTGTTTTGTGTGGTCCCAGAATGTAGGGCTAGGACCCATGGATGGAGTGTAGAGAGATAATGATTGCAGCCCAATATATGAAAAAGCTGTCTGCAGTCAAAACTTTCTGACCAGGAAATAGATTGGCTAAGAAGGCAATGAACTCCCAGCATAAGCACAGGAGAACAAGCTTAGAGCTACTACACAGAAGGCTAATGGATCCATTAAGATTAAGACCATATGACTTCCAAAAGGCCCTCTGGTCTCTGAGAGTCTGTGATGATTCTAGGCCTCCTCCAAGAGCAGCATTAGGTTAGCAGCCCTGAGTCAAGTCTGCCCTTTGGTGCTTGATGGGGGTGGGGTAGTGATTAACTCTTCTCAGATGGGTCAGCATCTTTTTCTCCTCCTGGTTCTGAAGAAGCCTAACTGTAAAAACTGTGGTGTTCCCTCCAGATAATCGCTCCATAAACACCAATCTCAAGCCTTAGTCTATCTTTCCTCTTAAAAAAAGAATCCTGGGAGGGGGTTGGGAAAAGCAAGAGGGGAAATCATTTTAATTTTTTTTAAAGGAACAACGTTCAAGTGTCTTCCAGCTGGAGTTGAATTATTTTCTTTGTCTGAGGTTTTGGATGGGGAAAATCCTCTAACAGGCTTGGTCTTTTTCACTTTAAGGAGCACATGTGTGGATCTCAATAGGGTACCAGGTGTATTATCACAGCCCAGACGGCCCCAAAATAGTGTGTACCCAAAGCTCAGCCAAGGGTTACCAGACATACCACCCACCCCCTACTCTTCCCACCCTACCTCCCTCCAACCTTCTTTGTATCTCTGTGGATGGATTCCCATTCCATGTCTCCAAATGCCTTCTACTTTCTGGGAAAGAGTAGCAGTTGGGAAACTGAGGCCCTAGCTATCTTTGCTGATTCTAGAGGCAGTTCAGGAGGGGATTCATTTGTAAGTACCCAGTACTTACTCCCAAGAAGCACATCCCTTGAAGGTCCCTTTGTGAATGCAAAGCCTTGCTCTGGGATTGTCCCAGACTCTAACACAACTACAAAGGTTCTTATAGAACACTATCTTTGCAGCCAGCAAGCACTCAAACTCAGTGACTTAGTGCCAGTTACAAGAGAGCCTCCATTTGACTTCTACATCCTCTTTAAATCTCAACTGCCTCTTTGTGTGTGCTTCTCCTAGAAATAAGGTCACAGTGGGGATGGGTTAGGGGAAGTTTAAAACAATTTAAAGAGCATACTCTGCCATCTTCCTAGGCTAAAGACAGCAAACAGTATTAGAGTTTTTCCAATTCATTCTCATGTCATCTTTGATAATAAAGATACCTGCCTACTCCCATTTAGCAAATAGATATCCAGGTATACAGAGGGTAAAATGATATAGCAATAGCAATACCCATTAAGTGGAGGAAATGAAGTTTCCTTCTCCTCCAGGCTACTTCCCCATCCCACCCTACCTTCTTCCACGGCAATAACTAGCCCTCACTTGGTTCACTGTGTCACATGGAGACTGCCACCAAAAAATGGGCTAGGAATAAAGCAAATATGTAGGATGAGCCTGTCTTCTCCTCCCCAAATTTCCTCCTTCTCCTGCATCCCCACTGGTCTCCACTCCTTCTTTTCTCCACTTTCCACTAACCTCAGGGCACATTTGCAAGAACTTGGAATGAATATAGGAACCTCAAGCTACAGCTCAGTAACTCTCTCTCTCTCTCTGTCTCTCTCTCTGTCTCTCTCTCTGTCTCTCTGTCTCTCTCTCTCTCTCTCTCTCTCACACACACACACACACACACCCCACAAGAGGATACAATTTGAATCTCTGAGGCCTCTGAGAGGCCCTATTTGATGCAGAATCACTGCTGCCAGAACCTTGGAAGGTTACCCTTCCCCAAAGAAGATCTTTTCCAGTGCAGGGAGCCAACTTTATGGATGAATGTCTACATTATAGATGGGACCCTAGATAGCAAAACAGATAGATATGACTACAATAGAATCTCCACTTTATCCAAACAGGCCTCCTGGGCCAACGAGGTAGTAGAAGATGCTAACCAAAGGAATTAATAACACCAAGGTCATGGGCCCGAAGCCCTTGTGGGTTATGTTTCTTTGGAAACATCACAATGTATGGGGAAATCATAAACCACCACTTAACACCTGGGATAATCAATAGTAGGGATTTGTTTTGTTTTGTTTTGTTTTTAGTATTTCTTCTTTCTTTCTCACTTGACTGTCAGAAGACTACATCAGTCTCCTAAAACTTGGGTAGTTGAATTCCCCACATTCAAGAAAATCACAGCAGTCAGTAGGAATTGACCATTTCCCAACCTGTTCATATCCTAGTCCAAACAGTCTCCCATGACAAATATGAGGTAAGAGTTTCACACTCAATGCATTCGTTTCCCAATAATCACCCTTTCTGAAATCCCACCACTCCCTAGATACCTCCACAAGCTAACTCCAATCATGTATGCCACACCAGACCCAAACTGCTTTTTTATTCCTGTGTAACCAAAGGAGTTTCTCCAGCATTTCTCACCATGGTTCTTGGACCTTACCCCTCTCTCTGCCTAACCTGAAATCATCACAGTAATTTGGTGGCACTAAAACCATCCTCTTCTACTCCCAGAGCCCAGACTTCAGCAGAAGGTGTCTGCAATCTGGTCCTCACCTACTATGGAACCACAGGCTGCTATGGAAAGAGTCACTGGGGAAACTGTCAAGACTAGATACATCCCTGAATAGCACTGCCCCATGCCCCTTCACAAACTGCAGTACTACTAGAGGAATCAAGAAACAATCCAAGTAGTAGAAAATATGATAGACTTAGAGCCTACCATTAACTCAATGTATGGCAGACCTAGGCAAGCCATTCAGTGCATCACAGCCTCAGTTTTTCCATTGGTTTCTCCACAAGCTTTCCTTGACTGCCTCACAGGATGGCGGGAAGAGGCTAATGAAAAAAGGGATATGGAAACACAGTATAAACAGTAACACTGTATGTGAATGGAAAACAGCCTTATCTTCAGTCCACAACCTTTCTGAGAAAAGGGCCAAAGCTAGCAGAAAGGATTGCCTACTAGACTGTCATAGCCTTATTTAAAGACTCCTCCCTTGAACCTCATTATAGACATGGGGACACCAAAGCCCAGAGTGGGGGGCAAGTGATGAACTCAGGATCCCGAAGCTAATGAACAGCCAGAGCAAGAATTAGAACCCAAGTTTTCAATCTGCCAATACAATTCTCTTTCTATAACCTTCCATCTCATCCACACCAGTGTGTGCAGGATTAGGCTATTTTTGAGAAGAAAACTGTATTGTTCTGAAGCATAAGGGGAAACAAAACTAAGTTAGAAAAATGGAAAGGGGACTAATGAATTATGCCACAAAGTGTCTTGGTAAGAAAAAAAGACAACCGTTGAACTTAAATACCATGTTTTTACTGTAAGGTGCCAGGCTATGTGGGAGGGATGGGATAAATGATTTTACCCCCTACATACCCAAATGTGTGTGATAATGAGCTTTCATATAATAGGGGTCAACTGTATGTTCAGCAGAAAGGGAATCATTAAAAGGCACCCTGCCTCTCAACACACAAGTCACTTCCTCAACCACTTGGCCAAAGAAACCCTCATCTACCCTCAAATAATCCCCCAGCCAGACCACAAATTGCTGGCTGCCCTGTACTTAGTAACACCCCCTGCTATGCTCAGCACTGGCATACAAAACAATCCAGGGAGGGCCACAGGAGTAAGCGCTCTCTGGGGCACTTCTCAGGATGGGTCAGCCCTGGGCAGAGGTGAAAAAACGACCTCTCCAAGATAGGCTGTCTAGGCAGACTGTGGAAATTCTGTGGGTGGTGTAAGGAGAAAAAGAAAGGGAGGAACTGCCAGACCCTGGAGGGCTGCATAGCCCATTCTGACCTTGGTGGAAAAAGGGAAGAGAGGAGTCTGATTAGTAGAAATTCCTGAAGGTCAGGATTCCGCTCCCCAAAATAGTTGTTTGAGAGTGGTTTTTTGTTTTGTTTTGTTTTGTTTTCAGAAAAGAAGCTTATTACTCAGAGAATATTGGAGGGAGAGTGCTTTAAGAGGAGGATGTGACAGTGGGTGAGAAAGGCATCTCAGGCTGGTTAGAAGTACATGACCAGTATGAGGAAGGGAGAGCTGGGTGAAGATACGGGCCCCAGGGCCTGAAGGACCTCTACACTACAAGCTGACCAGCAGGTAATGCGAGGGGGAAAGCAGCATCGGTTCCTGTGGGGAGTGTGACAGGACACTGGCCACCCCCTGCTGAGACATGACCTCCCTTTACAAAGCCAAAAAATTAGTGACATTTGTTCCCCGCTGAGAAGCCACACCTTTCTATCTCCAGCCCAAACCCACATCCACAATCCCGAACTGCAATCTGCGTGGCCTGGCAGGGTTAAGAGCTTCTCAGATGCTAGCCTTTAAGAGAAACAAAAACAAAAACAAAAATGGGATAAAGTTCGTGAAGTCTGTTCACTTGGCAATCTGGCGCCACAAGGTGAGTGGCCCCACAAATCTGTCTTCCCAGGAACAGCCCCCGCGGCCCCCACACCCCCTCACCCGTGCTGGGGATGGCGTGGGGGGGGGGTTCTGGAGCACTCAGGAGAGCTCCTCTCCCCTGTCCTCGGCTGCAATTTGGCTTCCAGGGGATCACAGCCTCCTAAAACAAACAAACCCTGGTGGCAGCGGCCGGCGGCTCCAACACAGCTGCGCTCCATGGCGCAAAAGTTTCCTCCACACTTCTCAACGTGCAGGAAATCTCGCCCGCGCTGGGGCAGGACTCCGGAGGGAGGGAAAGGCCGGGCCGAACCCGCAGGAGCAACGACTCGCCAGCTGAATGGTTGTGCGCGCGTCAGGCCGTGGGAAGTGAGTCCGACGAAAGCCACCAGTGCCCCATCTCCGTTCCCACACCAGACCCTCGCCCTGCAACCTGCCCTGGCTGGACTACCCGCTGCTCGCTGAAGGGGCCGACGCTGCCGAGAGAGCTGCCAAGCTGCGCTGCCTGTCCCGCAGCAGCGCGGGAACTTCCAAGGAGAAACCTCCAACAGCCACCACTTCCTCCAACTCAAACTAAGGGGGGAAGCCCTCCCGACGTGGGGGAGCAAAAACTGTCCCTGGAGCCTCCCGAGTGTGCACGCACAGGGATCTCGCCCCTGTGCTCCTGTCCAGTGCTCCCGCCACTCGTCGAGGGTGTCTGTGACTGGGCTTGATGGCAAGACCTCTCCGGGAATCTAAATGCTGTACTGAAGGGCTTTCACCCCCAGCTCCGAACAAGTTTTAGAGTTGGTCTGAGGGCCGCGTCCCGCAGCAGCCTGCACACCCGTTTGCCCATTCAAAGTTAGGCACTGCTGGGACACAGACGCCAGTTCTTACCTTAGACACTGTGAGCGGTTCGCAATGTTCCAGACCCCCCTTCAGGGTGAAGCCCCAGGGCGCCCCCCCTTGCAGCTGCACGGGGACGTACTGGAAGGACCCAGGCCGGTTCTCCATCCTGCGCTTGGCCCTGGCGCCGCGGGGCTCCTTTTCCGCGGGGGCTACGTTGCCTCCGCCCCCAGCTGCTCCGCCACCATCGCCGTTCCAGCGCTACGCCACCCCTCACCGCACTGCTCCGCCTACTCTCCCGGCCCAGACGCTAGGGCAGCGGGCGAGCAGAGCGCGAGGAGGAAATGACACAGAGCTGGAGAAAGGGGGGTGGGGGGGAGGAGAAGGGAAAAAAAAGGAAAGAAAAGAAAGAAGGAGAGGCGGAGGGATAGCTCGTAATGGACAAGAAAACGGAGCAATGGGGAGTGGCAGTCAGTGGGACCTCGCCTATAGGATCACTGGGGATCTGAGCGAGGCGAGGCCTTACATCAATTGTTACATTGTTTCATTCAAGCTGCTCCCCCACTTTGGTCCTCCTCCTTACGGCCGGGTTCCCCGCCCCTCCAGCCAGCCTAGGCAAGGGGAGGTGAAAAGTCTTTACTGTGGATAGCCCGCGTGGCCGAGTGGGCTGAAACGCTGGCTTTCCGATTAGCGCGTTCATATTTCTCTGACTGCCTTTTTTCTTCTGAAGGTCCTCAAACCGGATCCTGGGAGGGTTACAAGGCTGCCCATTTGTGAACCTTGCCTAGAGGGATGGAAAGTAAAGCAAGCAGGCCCAGCGAACACAGTGGGGCTGTGTGTGTAGGCTGCTCTGTGTGTATGCATTAGGTGTGTGGGGTCATTATGAAACATTGCCCCAGAGCATAGTTTAAATAAAGAAGCACTTTGAGGATACCCCCTGCCCGGGCTTAGCCGCACCCTGGCTCAGCGCTGGCGTCTATGGGTAGCACTGTGTTCTTGTATGTTGCAGTCATCTGGAGTTCCTGGCACGGCCTTGCACTTGCCCCCACTGAGATGACCAAGCCAGGAATCAGCAAACTGCTAGCAGACTAGTAGTATTGTTTCCACTTCTAAACAAACCTACAGGAAAGAGCATCCATTGATAAGCTGGCCAATTAACAATGTGCCTTTTGGAAGAATCGATTTTTAGACAGGGTCTAGAACATTTCTGCTCATCTATTCATGCTTGAGGCTGTATTTCTGAGCTGGGCTTTTAGAATAGACCAAACACACACACACACACACACACACACACACACACACACACATGCACGCACGCACGCACGCACGTAAGCAAGCAAGCAAACACCCACAGTAATAGTCTCGAAAAATGAATCTGTTACTAAATCTTATGCTGATTTCTCAGTCTTGTCCTAGACAAGTTGCCTACCTTCTCTGAGGTATTGTCTCTAGAGCCACATGAAAGCAGAGTTTTTAAAGGGAGGGAAAGTTTTGACAAGTCAGTTGTGAGTCAAGGGGACCTTCCCACTCCTTGCCTGCTCTGTCTCTTGCCCTCTTCCTGTGCAAGTTATTCCTCATTTCTAAGGAACACACTGTGGCACCCTGCCTTCCACAGTCAGCTTTCTGCAGACAAGGCTTCCACTCTCTACTTCTATTCCCTCACCTGTCACTGACTCTCCCCCAGGCCTGCTGCATAGCCCAGCAGACCACTGAAACTTCTCTCACAGGCTTCCTTCCTTCCCCCCAATCCTTTCTTCTCAGCCTTCTAAACTGCCTGCATTATTTGAGACTGGCCTGACTTTTCTTTAATAAAACTGCAATTTGGGTGTTGATAACCTTCCCTTTTAAATCCTTTAGAGATGATTCAGGTAGGAAACCACCTTCAATCTTTTAAACTTCTATACCTACAAGAACCATTTTGATCATGTTCATTGTTTCACATTTCCCCTCCTAGAAAGAAGAAACTTTGAAAAAAAGTTGTCTCTATTTCTTTATTCTTAATTTTGTGTCAACCTATGACATGCATTTGCTTGGTCCCACCTTGAAACTGAATTTTTTTCTTTGTGGGATAAGACTCCTGTCTTCACGGTTGTTGCTTGCTAGAACTCAGCATGCTTCAGTCTCAGCATATTAAAATATGTAAAGTTCAGTTCACAGAGTGTGTAGTCATCACTCAGGGTCTACTAGAATTATGTGTCTAGACTAGAGGAAGAAGTTTTGAAGCAGGAGAAACACATGTGAGCGTTGGCCTTGTCACTAGCTAGATAGGTGACCTTGGGCAAATCACTGAGCTGTGTTTTTAGTCTCATTTTCTTCATCCCTAAACTTCAGCTAGTAAAAACCCTGACTTATGTAACCTCTCAGGCCTGTTGAAGACTAAAATGAAATAATACATATGAAAACACTTTGGTAAGTTAAGAGTAAATCCTCATAACATGATTATGTAAACAAATGCTGAGCTAGCCTTTAACCAATCTATTTTTATTCCAAGACTTATTCCACACTGTCTTATTGCACTCTTCAGTTTATCCTTTTTATCATTACAGCAAAAGAAAATAAATTTCCTCACCCCTGGTGCAAAGAGCACATAAGTAGACATTTTGAACATCAGATGGCTAGATAATGTTGCCTTCTTTACTGATGAAAATCACTGCTAGTAGGAGGAATCTTATTCTTCCTTCCAGTTAGTGGGAGCATGATTATGTAGTGGAAAGGGTACTGGGTAGAATGTGAGATGTCTGGAATCTCAGTTGGTTCTGCTGTTAAATTGCTGTGTCATATTAAAAAAAGATCATGCCCCCTCTCTGTAAACTGAAGGATTTGAGCTACTTGATTTCTTAAGTTTCTCTACAGATTATAAGTTCTGTAACTACTTCCTGGCAAGTGTCTAAAAAGAGTGTTATGTGGGGGCGCCTGGGTGTCTCAGTGGGTTAGGTCTCTAGCTCTTAATTCCAGCTCAGGTCATGATGCCAGGGTTGTGGGATCAAGCCCTGCATGAGGTTCCATCTTCAGCAAGGATCCTGCTTAGGATTCTCTCTCTCTCCCTCTCTCTCTGCCTCCCCCCACTCATGGGGTCGTACGTGCTCTTTCTTTCTCACTCTCTCTCTCTCTCTCTCTCAAAAAAGAGAGCATATGTGCAAACAAAGTCTTGATGATGGAGATGAACCAAGTAAAAATAATGCAATGGAGAAAAATCCAAGGATGTATTTTCTCTGTGTGGGTGCATGTGCACACATGGTGTAACTAAGGGATAGATAATGAATGCACTCTAAAGTATGTTAAATTGCCTGTGGGAGAAAAGGTGGAAGGTCCAGTAAGCAGGTAAAAATAGGAAACTGCATATCAAGAGAGGGGTGGTGATTGATAACACACATTTAGATTATAGTTGGAGTGGATAATCTCACTAAAGGGTACCACAATGAAAGAAAAGGGGGATTTAGATGGAATCTTGGATTATGCTAATATTTAAAAGTCAATAAGGATCACAAAGGATCTAAAAAGGAGGAGACAGAGGAGGTGGGCAAAAGGCCAATCAGCAGAAACAGGGAAAGAAATTAAAAACAGGTTGTTTATTTCCACCTCATTAAAAAAAAATCCTCACAAGTCTTTTCTTCATTAGAAATCTATTGACCAGTTTATCTTTTTGGAAGGAAGAAGACCAAAATATCAGTGGTTCCCTGAACTTTTTTTTTAACTTCCTTAGCTCCACTTTTGTAAACTCAAATTTGAATACAATTTTCCTTGGAGCAGTGCCTCTAGAGCCTTTCTGAATTAAGGACAGTTTTGAGATTCTAGTGAAATCTATGCACTCCCTCCCCTAGAGAGCTACCCATCATCATGCAGTGTTATATTAAGTTTGGGCTGAGGCTTATAGACCATAGCTTCAGAATCCTTGTTCTAATAAAATATAAGATCATTTTTTATTGTGGTAAAAAACACATAGCACAGAATCTACCCTGTTAACAAATTTTAAGTCCACACTATGGTGTTGTTAAGTATTTGCACTATGTTGTACTGTGAATCTCTAGAACATTTTCATCTTGCATGACTGAAACTTTATACCCATTGAACAGCAACACCCATTTCCATCTCTTCCCAGCCCTGGAAACCACCATTCTACTTTCTACTTCTATGAATTTGACTACTTTAGATACCTCATATAAGTACAATCATGCAGTATTTGTCCTTTTGTGAGTAGCTTATTTCACTTGGCCCAGTGTTCTCAAGGTTCTCCATGTTGTAGCTTATGACAATATTTCCTTTCCTTTTTAAGGCTGAATAATATTCAATTTCCATTATCTGTATATACCACATTTTTTTAGCCATTTGTCAGTTAGTGGGCATTTAAGTTGTTTCCACCTCTTGGCTGTTATGACCATGGGAGTGCAAATATGTCTTCATGATCCTGACTTAAATTCTTTTGGATGAATACCCAGATGTGGGATTGCTGGCTCATATGGTAATTATACAATTAATTTTTTCAAGAAACTCCATACTGTTTGTCATAGCGACCATCCCATTTTTTACATTCCCACCAATAGTGCACAAAGATTACAATTTCTCAGCTTCCTCATCCACACTTGTTGATATAGATTTCCTTTTTCTAATAGTGGTCATCCTAACAGGTAAGATGTAATATGCATTTTATTTCCCTGATGATTAGTGATGTTGAACATCTTTTCATATACCTGTTGGATATTTATAAGTGTTCTTTGGATAAATGTCTATTCAAGTCCTTTGCTTATTTTTTAATCAAGTTATTATCTTTTTTGGTTTTTTTTCCTATGGAGTTGTAGAAGTTCCTTATATATTTTGGATATTAAGCCCTTAGGACATATACTGTTTGCAAGTATTTTCTCTTATTCTGTAGGCTGCCTATCATTTTGTTCTATTTGCTTGTTTGTTTTGCTGTGAAGCTTTTTAGTTTGATGTAGTCCCAATTGGTTACTTTTGCTTTTCTTGCCTATGCCTTTGGTGTCATATCTAAGAAATCATTGCCAAGACCAATGTCACAAAGATTTTCCTCTATATATTCTACTAGGAATTTTATGGTTTCAAGACTTACGTTTAAGTCTTTCATTCATATTGAGTTCATTTTTGTGGGTGGTGTAAGATAGGGGTCCAGTTTTATTGTTTTTGCATGTGGAGATCCAATTTTCCCAAGAGCATTTGTTAAAGAGACTATTTTTTCCTCATTGTGTATTCTTGGTGCCCTTTAAAAAATTGTTTTAATCTTTATTTATTTTTGAGAGAGACAGAGTGCAAGTGGGGGAGGAACAGAGAGAGAGGGAGACACAGAATCCAAAGCAGGTTCCAGGCTCCAAGCTGTCAGCACAGAGCCTGACACAGGGTTTGAGCTCACAAACTGCGAGATCATGACCTGAGCTGAAGTCCAACACTTAACCAATTGAGCCACCCAGACATCCCTCTTGGTGTCCTTTTTAAAGATTAGTTGACCGGAAGAGAAGGACAAATACCATATGTCTGCACGTATAGGAGGATTAGGAGGAACTTAACGGAGGACCGTAGGGGAGAAGAAGGGGGGAAATAGTAGGGGAGAGGGAGAGAGGCAAACCATGAGAGACTCTTGAATGCTGAGAACAAACTGAGGGCTGAAGGGGGTGGGGGGAGAGGGGGGAGATGGGCATGGAGAAGGGCACTTGTGGGGATGAGCACTGAGTGTTATGTGGAAACTAATTTGACAATAAACTATTTGTAAAAAAAATAATAAAAAAATAAAATAAAATAAGACAAATAAAATAGAACAGGATGGGAATTAAAAAAAAAAAAAAGAAAGTATGGGGGCACCTGCGTGGCTCAGTCAGTTGAGCATCCAACTTCAGCTCAGGTCATGATCTCATGGTTTGTGAGTTCAAGCCCAACATTGGAGTCTCTGCTGTCAGCATAGAGCCCACCTCAGATACTCTGTTCCCCTCACTCTTTCCCAGTGCCCCACTCAAACACTCTCTCTCTCTCAAAAATAAATAAATAAATGTCTACAAAAGAGAGAGAGTAGTAAAGAGAAAAAAGAAAGTATGTGTGGGTATTAGGCCCAAGCTCCATATGATCCTGAATGGAATTTGATCTGAGTGTATGCAGGAAAGAGAGGGGGAGAGAATGAAGAACACTCCTTGAATTTGGCTTTAAGGCCATCTTCCCATAGTTACCACAAGGGATTTTTGCCTTTCTCCCTAGAAGTAGGCTCTATCCAGAAAGGATGCTTAGTCCCATTTCTTTACCTTTTCTTCCATTCTGGAGCCACAGACTTTCCTCTTCCTGTATGTGTGCTAGCAGTCACCATTTAAGAAACCGTATCTGTTCTAGCTCCAAGATAGTTTACAGATTGTTTCCTGACTAGGGAGGTTCTCACTTTTCATAGGCAAATGATCACATCGGAGAAATCTAACCTGTGTTTTCTAATTGTTATCTACTGTTGTATGGCACATACTCAGTGAATTTTTATCAGATCATCTTCTTTATTTTGTCACAGCATTGAGAAAAATATGGTAAGAGAATTAAAGTCACCATTTTATAGGTGAAACCAAAAACAAAATAGATTCATTGCTTTACTAGTCATCCATCCATGCTTCTCTGGAAAATCAAATGTTGGTGGACCCAGAATATTCCTAGACCAGTTAACTCATGGGCAAAAGGGGACCCAAAGCATTTTTCTTTTTTTTTTTAAATTAAAAAAATTTTATAGTTTATTGTCGAGTTGGTTTACATATAACACCCAGTGCTCTTCCCAACAAGTGCCCTCCTCCATGCCCATCGCCCCCTTCCCCTCTCCCCCACCCACCCTCAGCCCTCAGCTTGTTCTCAGCATTCAAGAGTCTCTCATGGTTTGCCTCCCCGCCCCAACTATTTTTCCTCTTCTTCTCCCGCTTCCTCCTCCGTTAACTTCCTCCTAATCTACCTATATGTGCAAACATATGGTATTTGTCCTTCTCTGCCTGACTTACTTCACTCAGCATAAAACCCTCAAGTTCCATCCATGTTGCTACACATGGCCAGATTTCATTCTTTCTCATTGCCATGTAGTATTCCATTGTATAAATATACCACATCTTCTTGATCCCTTCATCAGTTAATGGACACTTAGGTTCTTTCCATGTTTTGACTATTGTTGATAGTGCTGCTATGAACATTGGGGTCCATGTGCCCCTATGCATCAGTACTCCTTTATCCCTTGGGTAAATTCCTAGCAGTGCTACTGCTGGGTCATAGGGGAGTTCTATTGTTACTTTTTTGAGGAATCTTCACACTGTTTCCCAGAGGGGTTGCACCAGCTACATTCCCACCAGCAGTGTAGGAGGGTGCCCATTTCTCCACATCCTCGCCAGCATCTAGAGTCTCCTGATTTGTTCATTTTAGCCACTCTGACCGGCGTGAGTTGGTATCTCAGTGTGGTTTTGATTTGTATTTCCCTGATGATGAGGGACGTTGAGCATCGTTTCATGTGTTTGTTGGCCATCTGGATGTCCTCTTTGGAGAAGTGTCTGTTCATATCATCTGCCCATTTCTTCACTGGATTGTTTGTTTTTCGGGTGTGGAGTTTGATGAGTTCCTTATAGATATTGGATACTAGCCCTTTATCTGATATGTCATTTGCAACTATCTTTTCCCATTTCGTCAGTTGCCCGTTAGTTTTATGGATTGTTTCCTTTGCTGTGTAGAAGCTTTTTATCTTGATGAGTTCCCAGTAGTTCATTTTTGCTCAGACCATTTTTCTAATAACACGGATTTTGTCATAAATATATCAAAAGTTGTCCATTTTTAACCTCAATTAGATATGCTGGACTATTCTTCTTGCACTTCTATAGCCCCTCTTCCTTTCTTCCCAATATACCCCCACCCTGCTCAACAATTACCCTGGCTCTTCTGAATGTTTCTCACAGAGGAGAGATCTAGCGCAATAATAATTATCAGTGGAAATGGAAACATAGTGTAATGTTTCAGGTATTATTCATATACAGATTATATGAAAATAATAGCAAGCTCTTCCCTCCACTCCAGCTATACATCTAAGAGTGTGGTAGGAAGAGTGGAGAAGAGGATAATTTTTTGTTGTTGTTGTTGTTGTTCCCATTTTTTTTTTTTACAAATAGTTTATTGTCAAATTAGTTTCCACATAACACCCAGTGCTCATCTCCACAAGTGCCCTCCTCCATGCCCATCCCCCCCTCCCCCCCACATCCATCAGTCCTCAGTTTTTGTCAGCATTCAAGAGTCTCTCATGGTTTGCCTCTCTCCCTTTCCCCCACCATTTCCCCCCTTCTTCTCCCGATTGGTCCTCTGTTAAGTTCCTCCTAGTCCTCCTATACGTGCACACATATGATATTTGTCCGAGAAGAGGATAATTTTAAGTAGACTATCCTACTAGTCTGATTCCTGGAGAAATTTGCCTAGGGCTAGGGAAAGACTTTATGGTCAAAGCCTGTTTCTTTTGAGGTAAAGCTACTATAACATTACAAAATACTATCACCTTATTTAACTATTTTAGTTAAATAGATTGTAGTAAGTACATGGTGCTAAAGGAATACGGAGTTTTAGTTTCTCCCTGGGTAACTTTATAAAGAATCCTTTTATTGTCAAGGTATCCCTTTTGGATCATGCTATACTTTTATACACTCAGAAAAAATACCAGTTGTCTCATAGAATCTCAGAATCTTGGTTTGGTTTTATGCTTAAGACTGTAGATGCAGAGCCTCTTCATATTTGAACTGACAAATCTAGACAGCGTGTGTGTGTGTGTGTGTGTGTGTGTGTGTGTGAAAGAGAGAGAGAGAGAGCATGCGCATAAAAGGCTGCCATCTGTGGTGGTTTGTGCTCTCTGAGAAGGCTTGTTGGAGCAGGAGTTGGTTTGTTTGTGTTCTAAGTTCACACTAGTGTCATCCCAATTGGAAAATCTCAATTTGCCATTGGCAATATCAGTCATCTGGTACAGGTTCATCTGGGATGTAATGGATGTTTGCCATTGCTCTAGAGGAGTTTCAGCCAGGGATTGATTCCTTCATATCATGAATGTGAAAATCAGGTAAACTGCTCAGATCCAACATGTGGGCTTGAAGGTGGCCTCTTCTTGGTATCCAGCTTGGACAAGGGCCATCCTTTTCTTTGAATTGTGGGTTAGCCAATCTGTTCTACTTCTCAAGTGCTGTTTTCCTTGAGCCAGTCATTGCTCCTTGGTCATTAATAAAATAATGTTTTTGGTATATATTAAACTCTTACCTCAACTCCTTCATCTATGGAAGGAAAAAGTCACATGCACAAACGTACCAAACTCAGTCATTTTGCTCTCAAAAAGTTTCCATCATCTTGCTCTCCTATAGAGGCAGAGAAGGTACACCAATTTAGTGTGCTTTTGAGCAAAACAAAGCCCCTCTTACAGTTCTGATGAGCTCTAGGGAAGTACACAGCTGACACTCAAAATACAGATGTAGATATGCTTTTTTCTCTTTCAATGTCTATTTTTACTTTGGACCAAGTAGAAATGAACACCATTTATGAAATATTGGCTAAGGAGGAAACCATTTTGGTTTGGATTGAATCTAAAATGGTTTAGCCCAAAGAGGAAAGAATAACCAACTTCCTTTGTCCAGGAATATCAGACCGGCTTCTGAAAAGGAGTCATTTCTCCAACTACTTTCTTTGGAGGAGATAGTTCTAGACAGGTGTACATGTGCTTAGATGTGTACGCTCACAACCCTCTGCTCATATAGATACATGAACAAAACCACACCTAAGAACCAATGTTCACATTTGGGAATTCCTGGCTCCTTTCTCTGAGAGTCTGACAGCTCAGATTGCTATAGAAAGAATATTCTGAAACAACTTTCAGGAACCTGACAGTTACTTGATGTTCTAATACATTGGGCACTTTCGGTGTTTTCGCTGTCACTGGTTTAGATTATACTTCAGAAACATGGCTATCATACTTAATTCCCTCTTTCTCCCCACATCACTGACATCCACTCAGTCATGAAGCCCTGTCATTTCTAGTCCTAAAATAGCTCTCAAATCCATCAGCTCTCTCCATGTTTACTGCCACTCCATCATCATCTCACACCTAGACCACTAGAACAGCTTCCTAACTGGGTTCTCTGATGCCTGCTGTACTGCCCAGATGCCTCCAATCCATTCTTCACTTTGTAGCACTTTGCAACCAGGGCACTCTTTCTAAAGCACAAACTATGTCATTCCTCTGTTTTTGTTTTTTTTCAATGGTTTCCCATTGTTTACTGAATAAAATCTAATTCTCTTGACTAAGGTCCTTCTTATATGGCTCATGCTTACATAGCCAGCACCTTTTGCCCATGCCACAACCCTGTCCCAAATTCCTCCACACACACTTGGATCTCCAGAAATACCACATTATGGGCAGTTATTCCAGACATAACCTGCTTTATTATACTTCTAGGCCTTTCCACAAACTTTTCTCCTTGCCTGGAATACCCTCCACTTCATCCTTGCCCATTTGGAAAATTCCTACTCTTTCTTCAAGTCAGTTCAAAGGTTACACAGGTTATACTTGTAGAAGAAATGCTTCTTGATACCTCTAAGCTATTCTTCCTTGATGTTCCCACTGCCCCCTTTATATCACTCCATTGTGGCCCTGATCATATTTGATTCTATTTATCTCCTCCTTTGGGCTGGATGCTCCTTGAGGGCATGAACCATGTTTGATTGTTCAATATTCTCCCAAGGGTCTGGCATAGGGCATGAACATAGTTGATATTTAATCATTACTGACATATGACCGACTCTGGGACTGAAAGACCAAAGGCATTTTTGGTCATATGAAAAGGATCTTTCTGGTTGGTGTCTTGATATATCTCTTTCTTGAGTCATAATTAACATATAACATTGTGTTAGTTTCAGATGTACAATATAATGATTCAATATTTGTGTATAGTGAGAAATAATCACCACAGTAAGTCTAGTTACCATCCACCACCATACATAGTTATATTTTTTTCTTGTAATAAGAACTTTTAGGATTTTACTCTTAGAAACTTTCAAATATACAATGTATTATTAACTATAGTCACCATGTGGTACATTACATACCCATGACCTATTTATTTTATAATGAGAAGTTTGTACCTTTGATTTCTTCCACCCATTTTATTTACCCCACTCCCCTCTCCTCTGGTAACCACATTCATATATCTCTTAATCATAGAATGGAAGATAAAAATTGCCTCCCCTAAGTAGCCAGCAAATAGGACATCACAAAGAAGCTCCTCTAGTGATTCAGAACCAAAGAGGATCCTGAGATTGACCAAATTCCAAGCTCAGAAAGCTTTTTACATTGATGTTGTTTATTGGTACATGTTACTGAAGAACTAATAACAAGAAGAAGAAAAAATGTAAAAATTTTGTTGTGCTATAGAAAAGGAATATATGAAATACTAATTTCCAACTTCTTAACATAGCGTTCCAGATGCTCCAAACCTGGCCCCTGTCCTGCTCCCAAGCTTTGTCTCTCCTTCTTCTCTCACTTTACCCTCTGGCGACACCAAACCCTATCCCCACCACCCTCATGTTATGGTATATCTTACCTCCATAATTTTACTCATACTGTCTTTCTATCTAGTGTACATTTGCCTTTGCTTTTGGTAACTTCTACCAACACTGTAAGATTTACCTCAGGTCTCACTTCTTCCAGGAAGCCTTCCTCAATACCAACATGCACATGAGTGTGCATACACACACTTGCACATACACACACACAGTGCCTAGATATATGTCTGTATAAATCAGGACTCTTGTTTGAACTTAACAGAAATATAACACAAGCAAACTTAAGCCAAAAGAAATGGGTTATTTATACTCATTGAAAAGCACGGGAGTAATTTTAGGCATAGCTAGAACCTGGTGCTCAAATGACATCATCAGCAACCTGTTTCTATTTCTTAGTTCAGATTTTTATGCTGACTCAGTTCTTCAGGAGGCTCTCCCTACACAGTCACCAAGATAGCCACAAAAAGCTACAGGTTTATATTTTTCCACTTAGCAACTCCAGTGGAAACACAGACCTGTTTTCTCAATAGTCCCCGAAAAACTTCCAGAATTAAGTCCATCCCTGAACCAATAACAACATCCAGAGAAACAGAATTAGCCAGGTGTATGAGTCAGGGTTCTCCAGAGAAACAAACAGGTGAAAAGTCCCATGATCTGTCTGCTGCATGAAGGCTGGAGAAACAAGAGTAATGGTGTATTTCAGTCCAAATCAGAAGATCTAGAACCAGGAGTACTGATGTCCTAAGACAGGAGTAAAGAGTACTGATGTATTTTTTAATTTTTTTAAGCATTTATTTATTATTGAGAAACAGAGAGAAAGAGAGAGAGAGAGGATGAGCAGGGGAAAGGCAGAGAGAAAGGGAGACACAGAATCTGAAGCAGGCTCCAGACTCTGAGCTGTCAGCACAGAGCCCAACACGGAGCTTGAACCCACAAACTGCGAGACCATGATCTGAGCTGAAGTGGGACGCTTAACCGACTGAACCACCTAGGCACCCCCTGATGTCTTAAGACAGGAGTAAATAGTGATATCTCAGTTTACATAAATAACAAAATTTCCCTTTCTATGGTTTTTGTTTTTTTTTTTAATTCCTATTCAGGTCCCTCAACTGGTTCGTCGATGCTCACAGGAATTGGTGAAGGTGATCTTCTTTATTCTGTCTATTGCTATAAATGTTAATCTCTTCCAGAGACACCCTCACAGACACACCCAGAAATAATATTTTACCAGATATCTGAGCATCAAGTTGACATATAAAATGGGTGATGTACCCATCTAGATGGGATAAGATCTATTATCAGAAGAACACATTTTGGATAGCAAAAGCACTATATGTTCACATTTAGCTTTCCTCTTATGTTCTCCCATGCTTCTCTCCCTTTCAGTGCTTCCAATCAGATAATATCATTTGTATTTGGGGATGTGTCAAGTAAGAAATTGCTGCAGTTGAGGTCAAGGAGGTTGTTTCCTGCTTTCTCCTCTAAGGTTTTGATGGCTTCCTGTCTCCCATTCAGGTCCTTTATCCATTTTGAGTTTATTTTTGTGTATGGTGTGAGAAAATGATCTCAAAGGCAAGGGAATCAAGAGCAAAAATGAACTATTGGGACCTCATCAAGATTAAAAGCTTCTGCACGGCAAACAGAATCCATGAAACTAATTGTTTTATGGCAAACAATCCATAAAACTAATAGGCAACCGATGGAATGGGAAAAGATAGTTGCAAATGACATATCAGATGACCAGAAAACAAACAATCCAGTGAAGAAATAGGCAGAAGACATGGCCAGACACTTCTCCAAAAAGGACATCCAGATGGCCAACAGACACATGAAATGATGCTCAGCGTCCCTCATCATCAGGGAAATACAAATCAAAACCACACTGAGATACCACCTCACGCTGGTCAGAGTGGCTAAAATGAACAAATCAGAAGAATCTAGATGCTGGCGAGGATGTGGAGAAATGGGCACCCTCCTACACTGTTGGTGGTAAGGTAAACTGGTGCAGCCCCTCTGGAAAACAGTATGGAGGTTCCTCAAAAATTTAATACTAGAATTACCCTATGACTCAGCAATAGCACTGCTAGGAATTTAGCCAAGGGACAAAGGAGTGCTGATGCATAGAGGCACATGTACCCCAATGTTCATAGCAGCACTCTCAACAACAGCCAAAACATGGAAAGAGCCTAAGTGTCCATCAACTGACGAATGGATCAAGAAGATGTGATTTATCTATACAATGGGATACTACATGGCAATGAGAAAGAATGAAATCTGGCCATGTGTAGCAACATGGATGGAACTTGAGGGTGTTATGCTGAGCGAAATAAGCCAGGCAGAGAAGGACAGCTACCATATGTTTGCACATATAGGAGGATTAGGAGTAACTTAACGGAGGACCATGGTGGAGAAGAAGGGGAAAAATAGTTGGTTAGAGGGAGAGAGGCAAACCATGAGAGACTCATGAATGCCCAAGAGCAAGCTGAGGGCTAATGGGGGTGGGGGGTAGGGGAAGGGGTGTGATGGCATGGAGGAGGGCACTTGTGGGGATGAGCACTGGGTGTTATATGGACACCAACTTGACAATAAACTATTTAAAAATAAATAAATAAATGAACATAAAAAATAAAAATAAAAACAGGTATTTCGAGTTTCGGTTTTGCTGAACCAACAATAAATATGAGACCTTGAAAAAAAATCATTTGTATTTGTATATATGTATGTCTCCTCCACTAGACTGTGAGTTCTTATGTCTATCTCTATATTGATAGAGATCACATGGGGGCTTGGTTTCTAGGAGGTATTCTCAATCAGTGAAGGATAAATGAATGGCCTTGCTGTGCATTTTGAAAAGATGATTAAATTACATGGAGCCATGCTGAAAGGTTAATCCAGGAAAATAGTTTAATTTGATAATTAGACAAATTAATAACATAAGTATAATTTATTTGATTAAATGCACAATTATTACTGAGTTGTATGGTAAAGAGGTATATGTAGTGAACGTTTCATTCACCATTCTAAAATTATATAATAAATTCCTTCTTTGTGTCAGGCACTGTGCTAGAGATGAAGTAAGATTAGCCTCTCCCTATTAATTAGCCCTTTAGCATAATAAGAGTCAGTATATGTGATCATCATATATACAATCATATAGTGATTGTATATGTGGACTCTAGGGCCCTGGATTAAAATTCTAACACTTGCCTTTGCTAGTTAAGTGCCCTCAGCCAGTTACTTAACCATTGTGTCTAATTTCTTCTGTCAAATAGGAATAGTACCTGCCATAGAGGGTTACTGTGGGAATTAAATGTAGAAATGAATGTGAAGAGTTGGGAATATAATCTAGAACATTTTTAAGTGCTTAGTAAGTTTTAACTCTTATGATTAGCTATTAGCAGAATCTTCTCTCCATCAAATATTGCTTTACCCATTAGGCTTGACCTAAGGCAAGACTCTGGGTTAGGGATTTTAAATTGAGCCTAAATAAAACTTCTGGATTTAAAGAAAAAATAGAATAGAATAGAAGCTTCTCTGAGCCCTTGTAGAGTTATATTCAGACATAGAACAGAAGACATTGGCTTTCTTAGTGTAAAATTACCATTTCCCAATAAGCCACTAGTCCAAGCTTCATGGATACAGGGAAGGAAGAAGTGGTCTTTTTGGTTGGGGAAAAGTGGTGCTCCACAAGAGCTAGGAGTTGAGTCTTAAATCCCAACATTGCCACTGTGTGTGGCTCACTAGGAGAATTAGATTATAAGCAAACAATTTGGGTGGCTCAATAGGAATTGCTAGTAATATATACAAGTTCTAAGTGGGCTCTTTGATTTAATGGAGAGAGAATGTTGCTTGGAGGCCAGCAAATCTGGGTCAAAATCCAAGTTCTCCTCTTTACTGACTGTGACATCTTTGGAAATAATAATGATCATACCTCAGACCTTTTGAGTGCTTACTATATGCCAGTAACTATCCAGAGCACCTTGCATATATTGTTTTCTTCAATCCTTGCAAACAACCTTACAAGGCAGGTTCTTCTATTACTATCTTCCTCTTTTTGTTTATAATTTATTGTCAAATTGGCTAACATACAATGTAAAGAGTGCTCTTGGTTTTGGGAGTAGATTCCCATGGTTCATCTCTTACTTACAGCACTCAGTGCTCATCCCAACAAATGCTCCTCAATGCCCATCACCCATTTTCTCCTCTCCCCAACCTTTATTTTTAATTACAAGAGTAATAGAAAATCCTTGTAAAAGAAATTTAAACAGTATAGAAGTCCTCATATCCCCCACTGAACCCCACCCTAAAGTAAATGCGAAAACATTTTGTTCTATATCCTTTCCAGACCCATTTCTACATATACACAAACATACATATATATTTCTATCTTTAAGAAAAAAAGAAACATTCTATAAATACTCTTCTAATATTTGCTTTTTTGATTTTGTAATATACCATGGACATCATTTCACATCAGTACATTTGGATCTATCTTGTTCTTTCTAATGGGTATAGAGTATTTCATTGTTTGGTTGAACAATAATTTAATAACTAACACAATATTGATGGGCATTTAGGTTTCCAGTTATTTATGTTGCAAAATATGTTGCAACAAAAACTTCTATACTTACATTCTAGGATACTCATACATATTTCTTTATGATAGGATAAATTCAGAGAGGCATGGGAATGCTGGGTCACAAAGAATAGGCATACTTAATATTTTGGTCAAGGCTGTCAAATTTCTCTCCAAAGGTCAATCATTCTTTTTATGTTTTTGAGTAACATTTACTTAAAAAATAATGAATTAAGTTCCTCCTAATCCTCCTATATGTACAAACATAGGAGGAACTTAACGGAGGACCGTGGGGGAGAAGAAGGGGGAAAATAGTTGGGGAGAGGGAGGGAGGCAAACCATGAGAGACTCTTGAATGCTGAGAACAAACTGAGGGCAGATGAGGTGGAGGGAGGGGAAGGGGGGTGATGGGCATGGAGGAGGGCACTTGCGGGGATGAGCACTGGGTGTTATATGGAAACCAATTTAACAATAAACTATTTAAAAAAATTTTTTTAAATAATGAATTGCTGAATATCTATATAAATATGAACTTCCCTAGGTTGTTCAGTATAGCTACCTACTTTTTCAATGGATCCTAAATAATCAATAAAGTCACATTAATATCTTCTTGATTAAACTCTTCAAAGGAATGAATGAATAAGTAAGATATTTTAAGGTATCTTATTTCTTATGCTTCAACAATTCTATACATTACTCAGAGCTCATCATAAGTGTCCTCTTAATCCCTTTTATATATTTTATGCATTCCCCCTACTGATCTACACCCCGGCAACCACCTGTTTGTTCTCTGTATTTAAGAGTCTGGTGGGGCTTTTTTGTTTGTCTCTTTTTTCTTTATTTGTTTTGTTTTTTAAATTGCACATATGAGTGAAATCATACGGTATTTTTCTTTCTCTGTATGACGTATATTGCTTAGTATTATACCCTGTAAGTCCATCCATGTTGTTGCAAATGACAAGATTTCATTATTTTTTATGGCTAAGTAATATTCCATTATATTAAATTTCTTAATGTTTATTTAATTTTGAGAGAAAGAGAGAGACAGAGCGTGAGTGCCAGAGGATCAGAGAGAGAGAGGGAGATACAGAATCCAAAGCAGGCTCCAGTTTCTGATCCCAGCACAGAGCCCAGTGTGGGGCTCAAACTCAGGAGCCTTGAGATCATGAAGCAAAGTTGGAGACCTAACCGACTGAGCCACCCAGGCACCGCTATACCACACCTTCTTTATTCATTCATCAATCAATGGGTACTTGGGCTGCTTCCATATCTTGGCTATTGTAAATAATGGTGCGGTAAACAGAAGGGTGCATATATCTTTTTGAATTAGTGTTTTCATTTTCTTTGGGTAAATACCCAGTAGTAGAATTACTGTCATGTGGTATTTTTTTCAAAAAAAATTTTAATTTTTTTATCTGAGAGAGACAGAGAGACAGCGTGAACAGGGGAGGGTCAGAGAGAGAGGGAGACACAGAATCCAAAACAGGCTCCAGGTCTGAGCTAGCTGTCAGCACAGAGCCCGATGTCGGGCTCGAACCCATGAACCGCGAGGTCATGACCTGAGCCAAAGTTGGACACTTAACTGACTGAGCCACCTAGGCGCCCCAATTTTCTGAGGAACCTTTATACTGTTTTCCACAGTGGCTGCACCAATTTGCATTCCTACCAACATGCACAAAGGTTTGTTTTTCTTCTCCCGTTCAAGTACTAACCAGGTCCCACCCTGCTTAACTTCTGAGATCAGATGAGATCAGCATGGTCAGAGTGGTATGGACAGAGATTGTTTCTCTTCTTTTACAAGAAAAGGAAACTGAAAGGCAGACAAGTTAAGTAACATGCCTAAGATCACATACCTAGTAAATGGGGAAGCCAGATTTCTAACCCAGGCACTCTAGCTCTAGAACTCATGCCATCAACTACTCTGAGCCTCAGATTCCTCATCTGTAAAGTCAGCTTAATTGGACTCATGTCCTAGGGTTGTTGTGAGGGTTAGAGATGAACCGAAGCAAGCATTGTTTCTCAGCATTAAAGAGTCTCTCATGGTTTGCCTCTCTCCCTTTCCCCCACCATTTCCGCCCTTCTTCTCCCCCATGGTCCTCAGTTAAGTTCCTTCTAATCCTCCTATATGTGCAAACATATGATATTTGTCCTTCTCTGCCTGACTTATTTCGCTCAGCATAACACCCTCAAGGTCCATCCACGTGGCTACACATGGCCAGATTTCATTCTTTCTCATTGCCATGTAGTATCCCATTGTATAGATAAACCACATCTTCTTGATCCATTCGTCTGTTGATGGACACTTAGGCTCTTTTCATGTTTTGGCTATTGTTGAGAGTGCCGCTATGAACATTGGGGTACATGTGCCCCTATGCATCAGCACTCCTGTATCCCTTGGGTAAATTCCTAGCAGTGCTATTGCTGGGTCATAAGGGAATTCTATTATTAATTTTGTTAGAAACCTCCACACTGTTTTCCAGAGGGGCTGCACCAGTTTATATTCCCACCAACAGTCCTAATCCTCCTATACATGCAAACATATGGTATCTGTCCTCTGCTTGACTTATTTCGTTCAGCATAACACCCTCAAAGTCCATCCATGTTGCTACACATGGCCAGATTTCATTCTTTCTCTTTGCCATGTAGTATTCCATCGTATAGATAAACCACATCTTCTTGATCCATTCGTCCGTTGATGGACACTTAGGCTCTTTCCATGTTTTGGCTATTGTTGAGAGTGCTGCTATGAACATTAGGGTACTTGATCCCCTTCACCCATATCACCCTTCAACCTCCTCCTCTCTGGCAACCGCCAATCTGTTCCCTGTATTTGTGAGTTTGGATTTTGTTTTGTCTTGTTTGTTTCTCTTTTTTTCTTTATACCACATATAAGTGAAATCACGTGGTATTTGTCTTTCTCTGTCAGACTCTTTTCACTTAGCATAATACCCTCAAGGTCCATCCATCTTGTTGCAAGTGGCAAGATTTTATTCTTTTTTTAGATGTGTACTATCTCTATCTATCTATATCTATCTATCTATCTATCTATCTATCTATCTATCTATATCACTTCTTTATCCATTTATCCATCATTGGACACTAAGGTTAATTCATATCTTGGCTATTGTAAATAATTGTGCATGAACATATGGATGCATATATCTTTTAAAAGTAGTGTTTTCATTTTCTTTGGATAGATAGTAGTGGAGTTGCTGGATCATATGGTAGTTCTATTTTTTTCCATTTTTAAAATTGAAGTATAATTGGCATACAATGTCATATTACTTTCTTTTTTTTTCTGAGTTAACAGTCTTTATTCCTCAAAATGCATCAAGTAGACAAGACTATGTCATTTGATGTCATTTGAGAACCCAGAAATCCTGCTCTATTTGGGGGCACACAGGGCTTCTATTGGAAGTTATCTGTTTCTGCCCTCTTGTTAGCAGCCTGCTCTCTGGTCCGTGTCGTTTCAGGAACTTGAAACTCATATCATTATATCTTCATGATGAGAAGGAAAAAGATCTCTCTCTCTCAGCTCTCTAGTTTGATGTATCCTGGGAGAAGAGTTTGGATGGATCAAGCCTGAGTCACACTCCTTGCCCTCAGTCACCATGACCAGTAAGTTGATTTAGTCCCACCCACCCGGTATTACTTTCAAGTGTACAACATACTGATTTGACAATTCTATACACTATTTTTATTTTTTTGAAGAACTTCCATACTTTTTTCCATAGTAACTTCACCAATTTATATTCCCACAAACAGTGAATGAGGGTTCCTTTTTCTCTATATCCTCATGCAACACTTGTTCTTTCTTGTGTTTTTGATTTTAGGTATTCTGCAGGTGTAAAGTGACATCTCATTGTGATTTTAATTTGCATTTCCCTAATGATTGTGATATTGAGCTTCTTTTCGTGTATTTGTTGACCATCTGTTTGTCCTCTTTGGAAAAATGTCTATTCAGATTCTCTGTTCACTTTTTAATCAAATTGTTAGTTTTGTTGTTGTTGTTGTTGAATTATATGAGATCTTTATATATTTTGGATATTAAGCCCTGAAAGGGATTTGTAATTGTGGACAGTTATTTCATTCCTTATTGGTAACTTTTATTTTCTTGCCACCTTCACACTATTTTGAGTATATATCTAATCATATAAACAATAAAGATTGAGACTAAACTAAAAACATGGAAAGAAAAATAGCAACTAAAAAACCCCTCTGCCAGTGATGAGTTTGCACTCTCACAACTGCAATGCAAATAGGTCTAATCCTTTGGGAAAACAATTTGGTAATTTGCATGAAGAGCCATAATTATGTTCCTGCCCTTTGACACTGCAATACCTCTCTGGGAATTCTATCTTAAAGACAGACTTCAGTAGAAGGAAAACAAAAGTCTATAGACACAAAGACTGACACTGCAGTATTACTTGTATTAGTGAGAAACTGGAAACCATTTTAATGCTGAACAACGTGATGTATTCTATGGTCCATTAGTAAATGAAACAGGAATGATAAAAGGTTCAATTAATAATGCTAAATGAATAAAGCGAAATACAAAATAATTACAACCAGGTAAAATTATCTTTATATGGATACAACCTAGAAAGGACCATAGAACATGAAAATTCTTGCTTTGGGACAGTGAGTCAAATTAGTTTCTTCCTTTCCACTTCAATGTGTTTTACTATTGACTTCAGAAAAGTTTTAATGTGTGTTTGGTTTGGGGGTGAGAAGTGGTAAGGAGATGAAGAAGGAATTTTAAATGCCAGACCTCTTAACTTTATTTCCTAATCATTACCTTACAAGTAAAGCCAACCAAGAATCAAATTAATTTTGTCTTTCAATACAAAGATACACAGCAGCCACACCTACTCATCCTATCCAGTATGCATACCCGGTCAGGCTTTCACTCCCTAGCCCTTCCTTTTCTTGTCTACTGTGGCACGCAGTAGCATATTACTTTAACTTGTTCAGAGCTTGGTTTGTTCATTGGAATAATAGGGCTAATATTAATAGGTACTTACATTTTTTAATGCTATGAGAATTAAATAAGTTAATGTATACAAAGTGCTCAACACAGTACCTGGTATCATGTAAATGTTAAATAAACATTAATTTCTTGCAACAGAATTGGGGTGATACTAGCACCTACCTTATAAGGCTTATAAGGATGAAATGGAAGAATAAATCTCAAGCCCCTGGCCTAATACGTGCTAAATGTATGGTACCTGTCATCACCAAAAATTGTTGCACTGGATAGACTCACCCAGTAACAAATTATCAGATGATAGAGGGGCCATTTAATGCTTATTGTGATCCCAAGTAGACTTTTACCTAGAGAGAAATACCTGTTAAAATTCCTTCTAAGCAAGCAGTATGAATCTTGGTGATCCGAAGTTCAAGGGGAGCTCGAGATGGTGACTCAGCAGGGAAAACATGTGCAGAATGAAGATGAAGCTCTTTTCAAAACCATGAGGAAACTAGAAAGTAAACAGAATGATTAATGCAGATTGTAGAAATTCAGGGGGCAGCTCTCAAAAGAGTATGCTAAGAAGTCAGAGGCAAGTCAGCTAGAAAACCTTAAAAGCAAACTTAGGGGAATTGAATAGAAGTGGGGGTATGATCTGAGCTCAGAAAAGAAAGAGGCTAATAATAATAGTTAATACCTAATCCATACTTACGGTGTCAGGGATTGTGCTAAGCAATTCATGTGCATTAGATAGTTTTATCTTCCTTATCATCTTATGAGGTAAATTTTTATTATTACCCTCATATTCTAGTCTAGACCCAGGTATGCCAGACTACAAAACTTTAAAGTATACCAAATATCAAAAAAGTATCTTCTGGAAGTAAGCCATTGAATCATGTTTAGAGTGTCCAAAATTGAATTCATGATCTTTTTTTCAGGGAATTCATCCTTCGTTCTGTACTTCTCATTATAGCACTACCATGGAACTAAGCTAGAAACTTGGGAGCCACTCTTAAATCTTCACTCTTTATTGAATCAGCCATTAAAGCCATCAAGTTTTACTTCCGAAATATTTCTCAAATCTATCTTTTACTCTTTACCTTCTGCAATCCAAACTTTCATCTCCTCTCCTACATGGACTATCCTGATAGTGACTTATCTGGATTCCCTGTCTACTTTTGACTTCCTTGTAATCTATCCTACAAACTGCAGACAACATGATCTCTTTTCTTTTACTTTCTCTTTCGCACAAAGTAATCTTTCTAAAATGCAAATCTGACCATGTAATTTCCATACTCCCAAACTTCCAGTTGTTCCATTGTCTTCCAATTGTCCTCTGAGTGATGTCCATGATCCCATGACCTAACTCTCCATGTCCTCCTGACTTTTGCCTACTTCTCTGGCTTTCTCTCCTGCTACTCTATATCCACTGAACTTCATGTAGTTCCTTCTTAATTCACCTCACTAGTCCATGGCCTCAGGACTTTGCTTTGATAATTCCTTCTGCCAAGTTTATCCCTTCCAATTCCTTTCCTCTGAGCCTTTGAGTGTCAGGTTAGGCATCATCACCTCCAGAAAGGCTTTCCACACTGTTAACTGTACCGACTCTTCTCTACCCTCTGCCTTCCTCACCCCGTGTCTGACCACTTACTACAATATATTGAAATGATCCATGTGGCTATGGGTTATGCTGTGTTCATTTTTACACCCCCCAAACATAGTGAGTCCCCAATCCATAATTAGACTTTCATATATGTTTTTGAACTGTTGCAAGCGCTTAAGTTCTGTATCGAAGTAATGTTTCAAGTATAGAAACCAAAGAGACCTACCAACAATAACTACCATTTATGAAGCATTTATTGCATGGTGATCTCCAACTCTGACACTCACTAGCCCCCATCCTGTCTTATTTTTCTCCATAGCTCTTATCACTATCTGTCATATATATTATATACTTATTATATATATTTATATACACATATATACATACTTATTATATATTTGACTTACTTTGTTGTTTGTCAAACTTCCCCCACTATAGTATAAACTCCATACAGGTAGTAATATTTGTCTTTGTTCAATGCTGTATCCTCAATCCATATGCCAGTGTCTGGCACATAGTAGGTTCTCAGTAAATATATTTTGAATGAATGTGGAGAGTAAGCACTTTTAGTGTATAATCTCATTTAGTCCTCACAACAACCCTGCAAGGTAAGTACTAATGTCTCTATTTTACTCTTGAGGAAATTGAAACTCATCATCACATTCATAGAGAATGACAGAGATTTTGAGAAAATCTTATATTTGTTGAGCCCATAGATTAAAAGATGATTGATTCAGAGATCAGGGTCACAAAGTCTGGCAATGCAACAAAAATATGAGCCCAATAAAATACCAGTTAATAAGTTCATCTCTGACAATCTGAGCTAATGACAAAGACTGTATGCTTTCTCCCCAGGGAGAGACTGTATACTGCCACATTCTACAAATAATTCAGTGTTGTAACCTGAATAACTAATTCTATATCTACTGTTATAAAATACTTCCATAGGAAAATTATGAGACAAGGCCATTGGAACAAAGGTATGATTTTCGCAGACAAGCCCCTAAGGATTTGCAGAGAAAAGTTCATTTGTGATACAGAGAATTAGGGTGGCTGCTATATGGCTTCTGTAGTTACAAACCACACCTACATCCATAAGGTGAGATGAAAACCAATCAGTTTGCAAATGGCCTTGCAAGGCTGCCTCTAGTCTTGGACTGAAATTTAACTGTTGTGTCTACAAATTGGCATCTTGATACAGATGACATACCTCCAAAACTTTTCAATTCTACCTCAAGTTTTGGCCCCTCTAGTCGAAGTTTAAATTTTGGCTCTTTCTAGCCAATTGAAAATTTACTTTCAAGTTTCTGACCTACTTTTAGTTTAGATAAATTAGGAAGGGAGAAAAACACAGGCTTAGGACAGGCAGAGCTGTTCTTATGTATTCTTGAAATTCTTTTTATTGCCTCAGAGGGAAAGTGTTTCCTGAAGTTTCTTAAAAGATGATCTAAAAGTAAGATTTTTTGTGTGTCAGCCCTCCCCAAAAGAAAAACACCTGGCATTTGTATCATACTTCATATTTTATTGAGCATTTTTCCCTTACACTAGGGCATTATTTAATTTTTAATGTTTATTTATTTTTGAGAGAGACAGACAGAGAGAGAGAGAGACAGAGCACGAACAGGGGAGGGGCAGAGAAAGAAGGATACACAGAATCTGAATCAGGCTCCAGGCTCTGAGATGTCAGGACAGAGCCCGACGTGGGGCTTGAATCCATGGACCATGAGATCATGACCTGAGCTGAAGTCGGATGCTTAACCGACTGAGCCACCCAGGTGCCCCTACACTAGGGAATTTTAATTATTTCAGCTATTTTATAGTGGAGAAAATGGTGGCTCAGCAAAAGTATATAGCTAGTTGAAGGCCATTCAGATAGAAAATGGTAGAATTTGTTTTGTGAGTCTTCAGTGATAGGATATCCCAGCCTTGTACATCTTACCTTTTTTTTAGATGTTTCCACTTGGATGTCCCACAGACTCTTCAAGCTCACCATGATGAAAACTCAACTTATCATCTCTATCCACCACCACCAAAACCTTGCTCTTTTCCTTATCTCAGAAGATGGAGGCTTTATCCATTCTGGTGTTTAAGTCAGATGTCTGGGAGTTAACCTCGACTTCTACTCTCATGACGACTCTTGAATGTGTTCCATCCTCAATGACACTCTGCCTTACTACATTATCCCAGATTCTGCTCTTCTCTCATCTGAACTGATGTAATGGATTCTTCATTGGTTTTTGTGCCTCTGTTCTTACTTGCTTCATTCTCCAAGCCAGAAGGACCTTTTTAAAGCACAAACTAGATCAAGTCATTAAAAGTTTTAAATAACTTCTCTTTGCCTTTAGGTTAAAGTATGAATTCCTTAGTTTGGCATCACATCTTTCCTCCTTTCTCCCTACATTACCAGACATAAACCCTATATTCTACCGACTAAAATTTTTAGTTTCCTTAAGAGGACATAAATTGAGCTCATATTTATTGGGTACCTATTATGTGCCAGGTTGTGGTTAACCTAAACACATCATCTCTTACAATTTAATGATCAGCAAGTAACCTATGTGGTAGATAATGTCATCATTCCCATGTGACAAATAAGGAAACTGAGACAGGGAGAGGCTAATTAACTTAGCCAAGGTCATGCAGTTAATAAATAACAGATTTGAGATTTGAGCCCATGCAGTCTGGTTCCAGAGTCTGTGCTCTTAACTACTGTCCTACCTGTTTCATTTCTTTCTATCTGCCAAGAATGTCCTTCTCCACTTCTCGTTGTCCATCAGGCTAACCCCTTTTAAGCCTTAACTCAAGAATCTTCCATGGGAAATGTTCCATGATCTCTCCATGTTCCTTTGTTTCCTCTGATCCCCACCTCTTGCTGAATAAGATACATCTCTTCTGGCTTCTCCTAAAACTTGTGCATTTCTCTAATTATAGCACTTGACTCGATTCACATGTCTATTAATAAACTTCTTGAGGGCAAGAAGCTTGCTTTAGTCATTTTTTATCCCAGCATGTATGTAACACAGTGTTTGGTACACAGCAAATATTTGTTGAATAATTATTCTTCTCTTGGAAGATCTCCCACAAATAACTTGGATGTGTTCACATTTGCTAAAACATGCAAATCCACAGTTGACATCCTTCACTATTCTGGAGCCCTGAGAAAATTCACAAAACTAAGCAAGTAATGTTTTTAAGGATGAGATGGAACATGAGCTATATTTTTATATTTTCAAAATTATAGAAAAGCTGTAAGAATCAGAAGTATACAAAGAATACTCTTATATTTACCTTTACTCGGATTTGCCTAATGCTGTTGTCACCATTTGCTCTATCATTTGCTCACTTGCTCATTCTATTTATATGTATGTCTGTATTTATCTATCTATCATCTTTCTATCTATCTATACAGTTGATCCTTATACAACTTAGGTTTGAACTTTGTGGGTTCACTGACACGTGGACTTTTTTTATATAAATACAGTATAATACTGTAAATGTGTTTTCTATTCTTTATGATTCTCTTAATAGCATTTGCTTTTCACTATCTTACTTTATTGTAATAATACAGTATGTAATACATACAGCATATAAAATCATTAATCAACTATGTTATCAGTAAGGCTTCCAGTCAACAGTAGGCAATTAATAGTTAAAGTTTTGGGGAGTCAAAAGTTATACTCAGATTTTTGACTGTGCAGGGGCTGGGAGATGCTGCTCCTAGTCCCATGCTATTTAAGTGTCAACTGTACATATATAATAATTTATTTTTCTTGAACCATTTGAGAATATGCATATATCATGGACCCTTTCCTCATAAATTCTTCAGTATTCTCTTACATATAGTAAGAGAACTATAGTACAGTTATCATCATCATTAAATTTAACATTGATATAATACTTAATATCACCTACTTTACATTTTTTATATATGGAATATTCCATATTTCAACTGTGGCAATTGGCTATCTTTTTCAGCATTTTTGTCTGTTTCTGGTAGTAAAGAATTTAGTCTAGGATCAGATACTGTATTTAGTTGTCATGTATAGTAAAAATATCCAGAACATTTCCACAATATTTCTTTGTATTTTTTTAAATGTTTTATTTATTTCTAGGAGAGAGAGAGAGAGAGCGTGAGCAGGGGAGGGTCAGAGAGAGGGAGATACAGACTCTGAAATAGACTCCAGGCTCTGAGCTGGCAGTCAGCACAGAGCCCGACGCGGGCTCGAACCCACGAACTGCGAGATCATGACCTAAGTGAAAGTCGGACGCTCAACCAACTAAGCCACCCAGGTGCCCCAATATTTCTTTGTATTTTATGAAATTGGCCATTTTGAAGAATAAAGTCATCTTAATTTGGTACTTTTTAAAGAATATAATGTCTCTCACTGTATTTGCCTGATTTTCCCTCATGGTTAGATTCAGAATATATATTCCAGGCTGGAATACCACACTGATGACACTATGTCCTTCTTACGGAATCATATATGAAGGCAGGTGATATCCATCTGCTGCTTCATTGGTCAAATTTATTTTGATCACCCAGTCAAGATGTTGCCCAATATTTTCACTGTATAGTTCCTATTTTATCTCTTGAAATCTGTGAGAAGACACACTAAGAACATGTAAATAACCTAATCCTTGTTAAAATGTTCTTAGATTTAGTATCCATTGACCCTTGCCTGAATCAATCTTTACCATGATAATTTCAAAATGATGATTTTTTCCAACTCTAGCACTTTCTCCTTAGTGCTTGATTATAAGCTTGAACTCTCTCTTCTCCCCTTTTATCTATTTGTTATAACCATGAGCTCATGAATTCATTTTTCATCAATGGTTTATAATTTATTACTCTTCTTAATTATTTTGATGCTCAAATTATACTATATTTGCCCCTTCAATCTGGTCTCTGTGTTCTTGTGATATGTTCTGTCATTTTCCTGAGAATTTCCCTACTTTATAGAATAATAATATGTTCCAGGCTCATGTACCAACACTGCTCCATCTGTAGAATCATCCATTTCCCCAAAGAGCTCTGACTCATCTTAGTGGGAAATGATATTATAGATGAAGATCTGGGCACTAGGTGTATTGAGTCAAATAACAGAAAACATTATGGAAGCTGGCCAGATGGACAACAGCTGTCCTGGCTATGAGGAAAAGAGAGGAGAACAGGGGTTGGAAGATATTCTCAAGGGTATGTTCAGTTACCATGACCAACATTGTAGGTCGCTCACATGACAGCTCCCAATGCTCACCCCTTAAGTTGTTCTTTGCCCAGCCCTGGGAGATGAATCATTATTGGTTGAAGCCAATCATGGCAATCCCATTCCCATTTGTCTAGTGAGGAAAATCTGTTGTAGTATTTCTAAAAAAGATTGTACTTTCTCATAAAAGCTACAGACCTTGAAGAAAATGGCCTCTTTTTTTCTGCCTAGAATGCCATTGTTTAAGGATATGAAGTTTAGTGCTGTAGCAGTCATCTTGTGGCCATTTGTTAATACAGTAAATATTTGTTGAGTGCATTTTATGTGCCATGTAATATTTTAGGTACTGGGGATACAAGAGTAAACAAAACAGATTAAAGTCCCTGCCTTCATGGAGTTTACATTCTAATATGAGAGAGAGGAAACAAATAAATAAAATATATGGTATGTCTGACTACGATGATTGATAGGGAGAAAAATGAAGTAGGGCAAGAAGAGAGGGAATACCAGAGGTGAGGTTGTAATTTTTAATAAGGTTATCAGGGACAGCCCAATTTAAAAGGGGTTATTTGAGGAAAACAATGTCATGCTTCAGGAATCCAGTTATTTTTATACAGAGGCCATGGTAATCTTTTCTCTTTTGTTTCAGTTTTAGGGAATATGTGCTCTTGAAGAAAGGGAAGACATTGCTAGAGGCCTAGGATGGTAGAGCATAAAAATGGAGAGAGCTTGGGCCTTTGATGACATCACTGAACTGCTGAATTAAGCAACCTTGGAATTGACTTGTTTCCATACTTCTTATTATGTGAGATCATGAAATCTCTTTATTGTCTAAGTGACAATTAGTCAGATATCTGTAGTCACAGCCCAGAGCACTGTAACTGATGCAGGTGTCATTAAGAAAGTTTGCTTGTCTGGCACAGAAAGCAGATAAAGGCTCAGCTTTGTGATTTCAGTTGTGCAAGATTTGGAAGATGGGAGTGCTAGAGTTGGAAAAATCATCATTTTGCAACCATCATGGATAATATTGGTGCAGGCAAAGATCAATGAACACAAATTTGGGGTACATTTTAATGAAGGGAAGTTTATAGACTGGTTAGAGGGTCAATGTTAAAGACTGAATGTTACCAGGGGTCCCAGGATGGGAATTATTAATATGAAAAGTTGAAGATGACCATGAGAACATAAAATTGGGAATAACAGAGGTACTAGAAGAAGGAAAGTTATTTGGAAGATGGGAACGCACAGGAGGCAAGAAATAACAGCCTTTGGCATAAAAGTCTTGGGTTGCAGGTTCAGTTCTGGTAGTTGTTGACTGGGTGAACTTGGGTGAGTGACTTAATCTCTGAGCTTCATTTCTCTTGTTTATAAAATGAGGGTGATGATGCCTGCCTTAAGGTAAATGTTGGAGGATTAAATGAGGTAATTTATATGAAAGTATACTGGCATATAGCAGGTTTTATTTTTTTCATATAACCATAAAGCAGGTTTTAAATAAGTGGGGCTTGATCAACCATATCAGCATAGCACAGTGTATAGACATGTGGGCTCTGAAGTCTGTCTCAGTTCAAAACTGTGCTCAGCCACTTACTAGCCAAGTGGCTTGGGCAAGTTATATAATCTCTGAGTTTCAGTTTCTTCCACATCAAATAGTGATGATAGTGATGTCTACTTGACCTAGTTTATATCAAATTAGATTCTACACCTAAATGTGAGACCTAAACCTCCTAGAAGAAAACATAGACAGTAATTTCTTTGAGATTATCTATAGAAAAATTTTTCTAGATATGTCTCCTAAGGCAATGGAAACTAAACCAAAATTAAACTATTGGGACAACACCAAAATAAAAGGCTTTTGCACAGCAAAGGAAACCATCAACAAAACAAAAAGGCAACCTACTGTCTGGAAGGAAATATTCACAAATGATAGATCTGATGAGGGGTTAATACCCAAAATATAAAAATTATTTATGCAACTCAACACCAAACAACAACAATAACAACAAAATAAAAACAGTGAGGGAAAAAAGACAAACAAAAAAAAAATACTTAAATACAGAGAACAGAGGGTAGGTCAGTGGGTCATCTTGATAAGCACTGAGAAAGATATAGAATTGTTGAATCATAGTATTGTATAACTGAAACTAATGTAACACTGTATTTTAATTATACATGAATAAAAATAATAAAATTTTTAAAAGTTAAATACTTCCAGTACTATGTTGAATAAAAGTTATGAGACTGGACACCCTTGTCTTGTTCCTGACCTTATGGGAAAAGCTCTCAGTTTGCAAATGACATAACCCATAAAGGGTTAGTATCCAAAATATACAAAGAACTTATAAAACTCAACACTCAGAAAACAAATAGTCCAATTAAAAATGGGCAGAAGACATGAACGAGACATTTCTCCAAAGATGACACCCAGGTGGCTAAGAGACACGTGTAACGATGCCCAACATCACTCATCATCAGGAAAATGCAGATCAAAACTATAAGATAGCTGCCACAATAGCTAAAATCAACAACACAAGAAACAACACGTGTTGGCAACGATTTGGAGAAAAAGGAACCCTCTTACACTGTGGGTGGGAATGCAAACTAGTGCAGCCACTCTGGAAAACAGTATGGAGTTTCCCCAAAAAGTTAAAAGTGGAATTGCCATAGGATCCAGCAATTGTTCTGCTGGATATTTACCCAAAGAATGCAAAAACACTAATTCAAAGGGATACATGCACCCCTATGTTTATAGCAGCATTATTTACAATAGCCAAAATATGGAAGGAAGCACCCAAGCATCTTCTAATTGATGAATGGATAAAGAAGATTTTATATATATATATATATATATACACACACACACATATATATACACATATATATAATATATGTATATATGTGTATATATTATATTATATATTTATATATATTACATTTATATATGTATATTTTAATGTATACATTATACATATGTATTTATAATATATATGTAATATTAAAATACATTCTATAATATCTAATACATATATATACATTATATAATAAATAATACATTACATTATATATATGCATATATATAATGGAATATTATTCAGCCATAGAAAAGAATGAAATCTTGCCATTTACATTGACATGGATGGAGCTAGAGGGTAGAATGCTAAGCAAGAAGTCAGCCAAAGAAAGAGAAATATCATATGATTTCCCTCATATGTGGAATTTAAGGGGAAAAAAAGCGAATGAGCAAAGGAAAAAGAGAGAGAAAGAGAGAAAGAGAGGAACCAAGAAACAGACTCTTAACTATAGACACAAAGTGATGGTTACCAGAGGGGAGGTGGTTGGGAGAATACGTTAAATAGGTGATGAGGACTAAGGAGTGCACTTGTGATGAGCAGTGGGTGATGTATGGAAGTGTTAAATTACTATATTGTACACCTGAAACTAATATAACACTGCATGTTAACTAATTGGAATTAAAATAAAAACTTGAAAGAAATTAAAATAAATGAATAAATAAGACTACATGTAAAGTGCTTAGAATAGTGTTAGGTTAACTGCTCAGTAAATGTTAGCTGATATTATTAAATGTGACAGATATTTCAAGGAGGATCACTGCATTATGAAAAAAATGGTGTAATCTGTACTAAGAACTGTCAGAGGAACAATAACAGTCATTAACAAATCCCAACTTATATATTTAAAGAAAATCTTTCCTGTCCTTCATCAGGAACTCTTAGAATATATTATCAACCTTTTTAACACCAAATCCACTTTGTTACAAAACCTTAAGTGTCTATCTCAGGTTATAATGTTAAGAATTAGAAACTAGCCCTTCATCAACTCCTTTTCCTGACCTAAATTGTTGTATATTTCCACTTTACATATAGTACACTAAAATTCTTCGAAATTTGGGGGTGCCTTGGGTGGCTCAGTAGATTAAGCGTCCAACTTCAGCTCAGGTCATGATCTCATGATTCCTGAGTTCAAGCCCCACATCGGGCTCCATGCTGACAGCTCGGAGCCTAGAGTCTGCTTCGGATTCCGTGACTCCCTCTCTCTCCCCATGCCCCACTCACCTCTCTCTCTCTCTCTCTCTCTCAAAAATAAACATTTTTTTAAGATTTAATTTTTCCAATTTTGGCTTGTCACCATTGAAGTGCTTGACCCCAAGTCCCATTTCCCCGCTCTCTAACAAAAGTCTTCAATACACACACACACACACACACACACACGCACGCACACACACACAGTGGGGAGCAGAGAGACAGGGAGAGAGAGAATCTCAAGCAGGTTCCACGTTCAGCACAGAGCCTGATGGGGGGCTCGGTCCCATGACTTTGGGATCATGATCTGAGCTGAAATCAAGAGTCAGACACTCAACCTACAGAGCCACGCAGGTTGCCCTAATTAAGAGTAATATTAAATAACATTTAACCACCTTTGGTCTAAGTAGGGGCTTGGTCTGGAATATTTCTTGCATGTCAGTCATACCCCCATAGTTGCTGGATCATAAGGAGGTGTGGCAGGAGCCTTGGGGAGGCAGAAGCTGGAGTGGCCAGGGCCAAAGCTGTACTTGAGAGGCTTGGGGAAGTGGCTATTTGCAAGCCAGTACAGAAGTATGTTAATATTTTTATCTTGGAATTTTAATCACAGTGCATACCAGCAGTATATCAGTCCTGAATTTAGGAGAGCACTCGTAGCCATTTATTTGGTATTTATCCCGAGCACTGCCATAGAGAATACTTAAATATCTTGAGATTCTCCTGCCAGCTATAACTAGGCCCACAGCCAATACTATAGCATTGCAAAGAGACGACTTAAATAAGTCTCTAAAATCTTCTACCATCAACCTTGGAGATGTGTATTCATGACACTAGCAATACTGGTCTTCACCAAATTGCAGACCAGGTGATAATACCTGTCTTGGCCTTGTTCTCAGTCATGCTGTTCTATTGCTGCTGCATTTATACTTTAAGCTAAGATTGGGTTTATTAGATAAGGGGATTACAGCTTGCTTGTGTGGTGGAGTTAAACTAGAGGGTCTTCAACTATATTTTTCAACTGGAATGTATCCTGTAGTTTGAGAATGGTCAATGGTAAGGCAAGTCCTCTCAGCTGTTCAGATTTCTCCAGTATTGGCATCCAAGTGAAGATAGTGTCAAGTCCCTCCTGTTCTGCTTTCAAGATTGAATGTTAGATTCAGAGAGAAGGGCAGGAGAAGGGACCCCGGTATGAAAGTGAGACCCTGACTGCTGTAGGAGAAACAGCCCATTTGTCTTTGGGAAGCAGAAGTTTCAGTCTCCCATCCTGCACTCCACAGGTTCCCCTTGGTCTACCAGGAAATGGGTGGGGGTGAGACTGAGCAGCCAAGAGACAGAGCCAGCCCATGGCACCAGAATGTCAGGTGCAGACAGGCCTAGAGTCCATCTGTCCCACTTCATCAGCCTTTCTCCATCCAGGCACTCACCAAACTCAGGCTAGAAAAGCTTTCAGATCACCTGCTCCCACCTTCTCTACTTGGTGCAAGATCCCCCTCCTTAGCCTTCCTACCAAGTGCTCCCCACCCAGCTTCCTAGTGAACTGGGACAGACCTGGAAGCTCTCTGTGTCAGCAGGCACAGGATTCCACTTAACAACATGTTCTTCCTGCTGGGGAGCCAAACCTGCTCCCCTGTAACTTCTTCCTACACACCCACGTTCTGCCCTCAGGACAACCAACCAGACAAAACTGCTCCTTATCCTTGGGAAGATCCTTCACATGTTGGACACAGCTATCTCTGCAATTCTTGCTCCTTAGCCAGGCTTCTCTTTCTCAAACTAAATACCCTCATTTCTTTCAGTCACTCTTCATCAATACCAAAGGAGATGATGCTTATCTTAATGCTTGAGTGAGGCAGCTAATTGTCCAACTTGGGCAACTAGGGTGTGATTCACAAATGTGAAATTTTGCATAGGTCACTTTGCCTCTTTAAGACTCAATTTCCCTGAGTGTATAATGGCTTTCTTTCAGGTAATGGAATGTATTTACTTTCTATGCCAGAGTTTGTAGAACATAATGGCAGAGTTACACCTGACTATAATGACTTTTTTCTAGAAATCTCAATATGATGTTAATATATAAGGCTATGCATATACTACAAGGAATGCAGTAATTGGCTCATAGTGGCTAACATTTATCCAACAAGATGTTGTTTGTGTCATGTCATCGGCTCTTGTTATTATTTGTATTCTTTTTTTTTATAGTTTATTTTTTTTAATTTTTGAGACAGAGAGAGACACAGCATGAGCGGGGGAGGGGCAGAGAGAGAGGGAGACACAGAATCTGAAACAGGCTTCAGGCTCTGAGCTGTCAGCACAGAGCTCAACGCGGGGCTCGAACCCACAAACCGTGAGATCATGACCTGAGCTGAAGTCAGACGCTTAACCGACTGAGCCACCCAGGCGCCCCATATTATTTGTATTCTTAATTGATGAATTGATGAAAAATAATAGCAACTCAAGGTAACATTAAAAACAGTGACCTTAACTTTGGAATAAATATAGAATGTGATGATATATGCATTAGGACAAGTAAATCTGAAAATATGACGATTTAATGTATCAGGTAAAAAAGCTTTTAATTTACAATGCTACTTTTACATGATTAATAGGATTAATATGAGCTTTTCTATAACAAAAAAAACCTTTCTGCTAATGTAGCAGCACAAATGAGTAAAGAGTAATTAAAACAATGAATATTTGAACACTGACTTTTATTATGTGGCGATCATAACCTGTTATGAAACTTTATCCATTGATGCCATAGGTTTCAAGTAATTTTAATAGAAAGTACAGGGACCTCTCTGGCAATTATCTGACAGTCAAATGTCTCCAGAAACAAAGCAGAAAATAACGCTTTCCAACACTAACTTGATGAATATTATTACTAGTAAGAGATAAGAAACCCAAGTTACAATGACATTAACAAAATTGTACTGCTTAGAAAAGATGCATTATCTCTAAGACATTTATAATGCTAAACACAAAGTTTGTAGCAACTATCATATTCATTAAAATTTCAAAATGAATGTTTGGCAGTATTCTTTTATTTCTATCATATATTGCATAATATCATTGGATTGCACAGTGAAAGAACAATTTTTGACATGTGAACATGCTCTGGGATATTCTCAGTTGGCATATTGATAAATATATTCAAGAAAACTACTATGAGCTTTTGTTCCATTTATTAATGAAAATCCAGCCTTCAAGAGATAGTAATATTCATTTACTTAAAGGTCACTTTCTGTGTGTGATTAAGACTGAAAAATAATCAGGCTAAAATCAGTATTGACAAATCAGCAGCTATGCATGCAACATGGAAAGATGCTGCAGCCACATGAATAAAAGAAGTTGTACTTGAATGTCAATTCATATATAGCTGTATTAAAAGAAACATTAGTGGGGGCACCTGGGTGGCTCTGTTGGTTTGAGGGTCCAACTTCAGCTCAGGTCATGATCTCACGGCTCGTGGTTTCGAGCCTCACGTCAGGCTCTGTGCTGACAGCTCGAGCCTGGGTCCTGTTTCAGATTCTGTGTCTCCCTCTCTCTCTCTGCCCTTCCCCTGCTCATGCTCAGTCTTTCTCTGTCTCTTAAAAATAAATAAACGTTAAAAAAAATTTTTTTTAAAGAAACATTAGTGGTCAAAAATATGCCTCTTGATTTTGATTCACTGTTGAAGAGTCAGGATCGGAAGTATGATAACATATCTCCCAATGAGTGTTCGTATTTTCATATTGTTAAATGAAGAAATGGGCAACGAGTACAATTCTATTTTTCCATATTGGTTTATGAGGCCTATCAACAGAAAATGTATTTTCCCAAGTTTTTTGAGGGATGAAACATAAAGCGTTTCTTCATGACTGTGATAATACCAAAGACTATTTGTATTATTTCAATAGAATTTTTCAAGTGGTATATCTCAGCAATATATTTTGTATTTTGAATAGCCTGAATGTGTCACTTCAGGGCTTAAAGACTACAATTTTATGATATCAGGATTTCTTTATATGACTTAAATGTAGTACAAATGGTTCAGTCACCAAGAGTTTGACTTAGTGATTTTATTTGCTCATTGGAGAAAAACATATGGCATATCTTAAAGCCACATCCACATGCTATAATGAAACGTGAAAAAATACCTTTCAGAACTGAATGCAACCAAAGGATTAGATCCATTTGCTATTATCTTCCAAGTTGAAATATTCACACTTTCAGCTGGTAAGTATGAATGCTTATCATCTTCATGCTTGGTGGAGTGTTTAATGTAGTCTTTAGTGAGAAATAATTTCATAATTTCTAGGCCATTTTATCCAATATGAATATCCAAAACTATCTACCAAAGCCACCAAACACTTGCTGTCATTCCCAATAAATTTAATTTGTGAATCAGATTTTTTCTTTTAGTAAAACTAGAGGCATGAAAAGAAGCCAAAGGAGTATCAAACATGAACTATAACTCCATATTTAGATGTCTTGGTTAAATATTGAAAATAAATTGTTATTCTTACTGTAATAAAATTGTTGCTATCATTGATTTTTGAAATTCAGTTTCCTTGTTTTAGTTAAAGTTTATAATGGATGTGTGTGTGTGTGTGTGTGTGTGTGTGTGTGTGTGAAAAACATGGAAAACACTAACCTATATAAATTGAAGGCTGGGAACATTTTCCAAGCCAAACATTTCTCTCATGCCTAAATTTCTACCATCAGAGTTTTTTTCTTTTTTTTCATAATCAAAATGAAAAATCGCACTGCTGGCTAGCACACGAAGCTTTTATCAGTTATTAGTGCCTTATTGCAGATGAATTTATTAGATCTTCAAAGTAATTGATAGATGAGAACAAATTTTGATAAAAAGGCAGGGCAGGGAAGACAGACCCCCCAAGAATAGAACTAGAACCATCATCTGGGAAGCTGTGAAAAAATATTCATGCCTATGCTCCACTCTAGACAACTGATTGGAGGAAAAAAAAAAAAAAAAAAACTTCCCACATGATTTCATTATTCAGTCATGTTTGAGAACCACTGGTTTATAGGTCTCCAGCCAAATTTGTTTAATTGGTGGTTGTGCAGGAGGGAGCAGATCCTGGGCTCCTGATAGGATCCTGAAGAAGAAGGACACTGGTGAGCAGACAAGGGGGGGGGGGGCAGTGCTGGAAAAAGATGACCCTAATAAAGGGGAAGATAGGAAGGGTCCTGTGATAAAACTAGTTTATCAGTTCAAATTTTATTAAAAATTGTTTAGTTAAGATAGAACACATCTAGTCTCTTTCCATTTTCTGGAGCACTTTGTAAGGTATGTCCATTTTTAGGGGGTTTCTAAGGGGACTAACTAAGAAATTTAGCAATAGCCTCAGAAATGTATGTAAGCAACTCTGCTTGAGGCACTCTTATGGCAGGGTGGAATGTAGAGTGAACTCTAACAAGGAAGAAGGGGAAATTACATATAAGAAAAAAACTGCTCAGGCAAAATAGCTATAAAGCTATATGACTGTGGTAAGCCTAGCCAGTGGAGCATTTGATCTTGCTCAAGGAAAGGAAGAAGAACTGTTAGGGGACAGAGATCATCACTAGTCTTTCTCTTACCTGCTTGCCTCCATTTAAGGTGTTCTTTCACGCTGAGAGAGGGACAGACAATATAGGAAGACAAGTTGATCTGACAGCTGAGATGAAGGTTGAAAAGATTTTTTTGTTGAATAATAGGTACAGGCTAAATTGCCAGGAAAAGCTTTCCTTTCCAAAGTATAACAAGGAAAATGAATTAAGAACAAGAGAGAGGGGGAAAAGATATCTAATCTTATCTAATAATTTTGTTTAAAAATATTCCTAAATCATCAGCTTTTATTTACTTTTTAAAACCCTTTTAATGTTTTATTTATTTCTGAGAGAGAGACAGCATGAGCAGGGGAGGGTCAGAGAGAGAGGGAGACACAGAATCTGAAGCAAGCTCCAGGCTCTGAGTTAGCTGTCAGCACAGAGCCCAACGCGGGGCTCGAACCCACGAACCATGAAATCATACCTGAGCCAAAGTCCGATGCTTAACAGACTGAGCCACCTAGGCACCCCCTAAATCATCAGCTTTTAAAAGGAAATATTTGTTTGAAGTTCTTTTAAGTTTGGTCATGTTTGATTTAAAGAGGTGGGACAATTAATTGTGCTTCAGAATCTTATGGACCTGACTTCAAAATTCCCATGTAACTCCCAAGAAAGACATATCTTTCTACTTTCCTTTGACATTATGCACAGACCATCCTCTCTCCCAAATTAGCCTCTCCAAGTGGAGAGAGGGCTTTTAAGGCAACATGGTATGGCAGAAAGCTTGTGAGACATGAGCATCACACACAGCTGGCTTCAAACCCCAGGTCTGCTCTCATGATCTTGAGCAAGGTACTTTGCCTTACTGATTTGCAATTTGCTCATTTATAAAATGGGAAAATAATAGTGCCCACTTTTAAGGTGTTTTTTTTTTGGAGGATTAAATGAAACGATTTATGTAGTATGTTAAGCATGTAGTAGGTGCTCAGATAAATTACAATACCAAATTGAGCTGTATTTCCTTTGTTCTTCTCAGTACTGAAAATGCCCTGTGTAGGTGGAACCCAAGATTAAGGAAGACCAAAAATATAATGTTAAAGTGGGTCACCACAAATATGCTTAATTTACTACAAAGAGACAACTTGAGTTTGCAAAGGTGAAACTTTCTTGACACACTATAATCAGTACCACTCTTTTCTTGCATGCATAAATTTAAGCCAGATCTAGGCACTCCAGATACATTTTTCTTATTTGAGCAAAAGGAGAGTTTAAAAAGAAGGCCAGGGGCTCCTCAGTGGCTCAGTCAGTTAAGCGTCGACTTCAGCTCAGGTCATGATCTCACAGTTTGTGAGTTCAAGAGTCACATCAGGCTCTGTGCTGAGAGCTCAGAACCTGGAGGCTGCTTCACATTCTGTGTTTCTCTCTCTCTCTGCCCCTCTACGGCTCACACTCTGTCTCTCTCTGTCTCTCAGAAATAAACATTAAACAAGAAAAAAATTAAAAAATAAGGCCAAACTATTAATTGTATAAATTTCAGAGTTCTTAACATAGCTCTATAAGCACAACTTCAGTCCAGGGATATTCAGTGGATGGTCTCAATGGAACAAGTTGTTTTGTTCACAGGCTCAATATCAATTATAAAGACATTTTCATGGCTGAATAATAGTCCATTATATATATATATATATATATATATATATATATATCACATCTTTATTATTCAGCCATTAAAAAAAAGAATGAAACTTGCCATTTGCAACAACATGCATGAAGCTAGAGAGTATAATGCTGAGTGAAAAAAGTCAGAGAAAGACAAATACCATATGATTTCACTCAAATGTGGCATTTAAGAAACAAAACAAACAAGGAAAGGAAAAAATGAGAGAGAGAGAGAGAGAGAGAGGGAGAGAGCGCAAGAAATGGCCTTTTAATTATAGAGAACAATCTGATGGTCACCAGAGGAGAGGTGGGTTGGGGACGTGGGTTAAATAGGTGATGGGAATTAAGTAGTGCACTTGCTGTGATGAGCACTGGGTGTTGTATCTAAGTTTTGAATTACTATACTGTACACCTAAATCTAATATAATACTGTATGGTAATTAACTGGAATTTAAGTAAAAGCTTAAAAAATAAAGACAATTTTCAGCAACAAGCAGATTATTCAATTAATTGGAGGTATTCTGCTTTGAAGCTATCCAGTATTTAAAGCAGCTAAGTGTAGTTTCTTCTCTGGATGCCAGGAAATCACAGTGTTATCTATTTGCTGTCTTAGTGTCCAGCACTCATCCTTTTAGACCTAGCAGACTAGATACTCTTGATCACACTACAATGACAATGGCCAACAATTTTTATTTCACCTTGGTATATCTCTGTCTATTCAGGTTTCTCTGAGTCCTCAAGTAACCCAGGGTTACCTACAGTGGTGCACTACTGGCTGGTACTTGTTTGTGAGAGCTCATAATTAAGTTTTCAGGAAGTTTGCAAAGAATTTGGTAAACACAGCCATCATTAAAAATTAAATTATATAAACTTACACTTAAATGAAGGTCATAGATACTCATCATTTATTATTTTATTATATTTCACTATTATCTATGATTTTGAAGTTATTTTTATCTGTTATATCTATATAGTGAAAATACTATATAATGGTGTGCCACAGAGCATTTCTTCTCAACTCTGCATTCAATGATGCCACACTGATAGCATAAAATTGGCCATGATAGAAGTATTTACAGGAAGAAAATTGGCAAGTGTTACAAATTAAGATCTGTTAAATATTCACCAACATTCCATTGGACTTACCTCCCTTAAGTCTCTAGGGAATCTAATGGCTATCATCTCAAGTGGAACACTAAGACCTCACTCAATATCTTTGAGCCCCAAAGATTATTTCCTTGTACAGCCTTGTAATTGGCTGTTGCTCCTCACTGCCCTCTTCTCATTCACATTCATTCATTCATTCATTCCTCCCCCACCCCGCCTCTCTCTCTCCTTATTGGGAGCAAATATTGGATGAATTTCATCCCCTCTATGCCCGTAAAGGCATGAACTACAAACCCTTTTACTTTTTTAAAAAATTGTTAACGTTTATTTTTTGAGAAAGAGAGTGAGGAAGGGAGGGTCAGAAAGAGAGGGAGACATGGAATCTGAAGCAGGCTCCAGGCTCTAAGCTGTCAGCACAGAGCTTGACACAGGACTTGAACTCATAAACTGCGAGATCATGACCTGAACTGAAGTCGGACGTTTAACTGACTGAGCCACCTAGACACTCCTCTACCAACCGTTTTAAATGAAATAAAAGGAAAAGACTCTGGTTTCCACTATAATCAAGTAGGTATATACTGGCACCATTATCCATTCACTTATTCATATACTCAGGAAGCTTTTATTAAGCATGTACAATGTGCCAAGTAGCTAAGTGCTGAGAATCCTGAGATAAAATAAGACATGGCTCTGCCCTCAAATTCCTCAGTCTAGAAGTGAGACAAACAAGTAAACATAAAATAATCAGATAGTATGGTAAGGGCTGAGACAGAGGTATGTATAAAATGTTAAGGTTTGGGGTCACCGGGGTAGTTCAGTCTGATTTCGTCTCAGGTCATTGATCTCACAGCTCTTGAGATCTGGACCCACATTGGGCTCACCACTATCAGCCTGTCAGTGCAGACCCCGTTTCAGATCCTCTCTCCCCCTCTCTCTGCCCCTCCCCTGCTTGTGCTTTCTCAAAAATAAACATTTTTTAAAAGGTTAAGGGAAACTAGAGGAGTAAGCAACTAAAGTTTTCTAGAGGAAGTGGGGACTGGAGAAGTTTTCACAGAAGTAACATTTGGATTGGGTATTGAAGGATAAGTAGACATTCTTAAGGCCATGGAAACATGGAAAAGCATTCTGAAGTTTGGAAACAAGGAATTGATGTATGGGGGGAATAGCAAGCATCACTTGTATGGAAGTGTTGAACCACTATATTGAAGACTTGAAACTAATATTACACTGCATGTTAACTAACTGGAACTTAAATTTAAAAATTAAAAAAAAGTTCCCAGGCTTAAACATACTAGAACAAATGAAGGAATTTAATGGAAAAAGTGATAACGGTTTTGGGGGAAAATAAAATACAAATTAGAGTGTCTCTGGGGATCTAGGTGGATAGTAATAGGTGCATGTTCTTTTCAAGGTACCACTTATGGCTGAAACAGGTCCAACTGTTTTCTGTTCTTGTGCTCGAGATGAAAATTTATGAGAGAGGATGTATTTGGTTTATCATGTATCACATGCCTACCCATATCCTGACTAGGGTTGGGCAGAGAACCTTGCATGATAGTATCACCAAGACTAATCCAAATGGGAGAAGAGCAGTTCCCTAGGGAAAAAATAATCATCGTGTAGATATCAGAAGATATGGAAAGGTTGCTGGTTGAACAACAAGAAAATGGACCCAGCACAATGTTCTCTAATTTAGGTGGCATCTCACAGCAGCTAGGTCTCCTCCTAAGTTCTGGTTTCTGCGGAGGAGCCTCACTTCAATTGTTACAGCTTCTACCTGGGAGCCTCTACAATAGATGAGGCACCTGGGCTATAGTAACACTATTTTCCTGTCTTCTTGCACTCCTAGGGATTGTGGGCAGGTCTTTACTATTTATAATCTTTTTTTTTAATTTTAACGTTTTATTTCTCTACTATTTATAATCTTTTTTAAATTTTAACATTTTATTTATTTCTGAGATATATATATATATATATATATATAGAGAGAGAGAGAGAGAGAGAGAGAGAGAGCGTGAGCAGGGGAGGGTCAGAGAGAGGGGGAGACAGAGAATCTGAAACAGGCTCCAGGCTCTGAGCTAGCTGTCAACACAGAGCCCGATGCAGGGCTCGAACCCACGAACCTGAGATCATGACCTGTGCTGAAGTTGGCCGCCCAACCGACTGAGCCACCCAGGTGCCCCACTACTACTTATAATCTTTGGGTTGCCTCACTTTCTTCTGTTTGGTCTCTAAACTCTCCTAATTTGCTGACCTAACAAATTTCATCTATTAGACACTTGATACGAACTCTCCTACCCTGACTAGATTCTAACTGATGTATTTTCTACCCCCTTCGCCAGGGTAAAACTGACAAAAAGCACAGGGGGTGCTGGGCTCAGAAGGGCCCACATATCAAAGCTGCACATAGAGCTATTTTATGCACATACCTGGACTTTAATCTTTGAATCACTAGTGCTGAGCCAGATTGGCAAAGGAAGCTGAAAAATCACAGCAGTGTATCAAGGGAAAAAGAAGTAGCTATAAACTGTAACCAAACATTCACTAAGCTGTTGTTTTGTCCTAAACCTCCATGGGGGGCATTTTATAAAATGAGTTTTCCATTGACTTAGTTAATTATTATAGGCTTTTTCTTGTGACCTTGTCCCTTTTGGGGGGAGGGATAAATGCTTTACTGCTATTGTTTTAGAGTAGAATCATGCTGTGTCTCGGCTCACAGCATATGTGTGGGGTGTGGTATGTAGGCTCTTAGGGGAGCACATGAGCACAGGGGACTCAGTGTGCATGCCTGTAAGTCTGGTGACCAGGTTAGGCTTTTTATCTCTAATCTTATATAGGAGGACCCTGACCCTGGAAAATCAAACTGGAGGTTTCTGCTGTCTCATTGGACTCATCTTTTCCTTCACCCCTTCAAGTTCATTTCTGGAGATGATTAGTCATTACTTGTTAAGAGAATTTAGGGCCAGCCAGGGGATACACACATAACATGGCAACAGGACAAAGGTAGAGCCTTAGACTCCCCATAACCTCCATTAGTTACTCCTAAAACCCCCGGAAGAATATACGGTTTAATTCAAAATAGTATGCAAATGAGGTTTCAGGACAGATTCCTCAGTTTGCCCTCACCCTGATCATATGCAAACTGAACAGTTATTCAAGCTTCTCTTTCATTGACATTCAGAAACCTCCACTGCCCCACAACATTATTTGAGATTCACTTGAATTTCCTTCAGTCTCTGGATTTGGGCTATATGACTTTTTGCATGGTTGTTAAGACTATTAGTAACCCTGTCACTTTAGAGTGGGATTAAGCCAAGATCAAGTCCTAGATTTCATGTGTCCAGTCCTAGCTGGTCTGGCTTTACTCAGACTTTGATTCACCTAGATAAAACTCACTAGTATAACAGCTGTGGGGCTAATGTTGAGTGTCCATGACTATCTGCCCTGTTTAGGAACAGTAGGGAAAGGAGACATGAATGGAGGACAGTTCACCACTGGGATCCCATTCTGGAATCCTGACAGAGATGCCAGAGAGTGCCACAAAGCCTCCATGTATGCCCCCGGGAAATTAAGCCACAACGTATAGGCCACATACTAAGTTGTCAGACCTGAGCTTGCATCAGAATCACCTATAAGGCTTGTAGGAACACTGCTCCCAAAGAAGCATCGAAAAGGAAGGAAAAAAATGTCAGAAATAACTTTGCCAGAACTCTGGTAAATACTCTAGGGTTTCTAGCAACCAGTTAAATGCTTCATCAAGAAAAATGCAACTTCAAAATGGTAGGAGAGCCTTGTGTCACCTTAACTTGCTTTTCTCTCATTTCCTTCCCAGAGCAGGAGGAAAAAAACAGTCTTAGCCCATATTCCCAGTGTGGGATGCTGATCCCTGGTTTCAGAGGAATAAGAGACCTTATTTGCACATTATTTAGTATGTCTGTTCTAACCTGTCTGGGGCTACCTGAAGAGCTAACACAAGATGCTCATTTCTGTTTTACCTAACTTGGAACTCAGGATGGAAAAGCATCAGGCATTGCTTGAAAACATTGCAAGCTGAACTAACAACTCACGGATGCCTGGGGGCAAAACATTACTTTCAAAATATACAATAGTCTGGTCTAAAGCCTGGGAACATAAGCTGGGAAGAGTTTCTTTGGGAAATTAGGACATTCAAAAGCACCATGCATACAGGAGGATTTAGAAGGCCACATGTATGCCCAGAGTAAGACATGCTAAGAAAATACTTCAGAGAACCCTAAATTGTCCCCTCAGGTTGATCTCTAGGCCCTGTGCAAGTTTGGCTAAGAGACAATCTGCAAGGACTGAAAGACGTGTTTGTTTGTTTTAAGCTGTTGGCATTCAAGAAAATCTGCCAAAATACTAGCTGAACACAAACTAAGGAACAGATACATTAGTGAATGCACACAATATACCAAAACTTTTGGAATGCAGCAAAGGTGGTGTGCAGGGGGAAATTTATAGCTATAAATGCCTGTATTTAAAATGAAGGGCTGATGGGCATGGGGGGGAGGGGAAGGGGGATGATGGGCATGGAGGAGGGCACTTTGGGGATGATCACTGGGTGTTATATGGAAACCAACTTGACAATAAACTATTAAAAATAAATTAAATAAATAAATAAATAAAATAAAATGAAGAAATATCTCAAATCAATACCCCAACCTTACACCTTGAAGAATTAGAAAAAGAAGAGCAAACTAAACACAAAACTAGCAGAAAGAAGGAAATAATAAAGACTAGAGTGGAGAAAAATAAAATAGAGAATAGAAAAACAATAGAATCTGCAAAAGCAAAGTTGGTTCTTTGAAAAAAATCAACAAAAGTTGGGGCACCTGGGTGGCTCAGTCCGTTAAGCGTCTGACTTCAGCTGAGGCCATAATCTCATGGTTTGTGGGTTCGAGCCCCGCGTTGAGCTCTGTGCTGATAGCTAGCTCAGAGCCTGGAGGCTGTCTTCAGATTCTGTGTCTCCCTCTCTCTCTGACCCTCCCCTGCTCATGCTGTCTCTATCTCTCTCTCAAAAATAAATAAAACATTAAAAAAAGAAAAATTTTAAAAATTAACAAAAGTAACAAATCTTTAGCTATTCTGACAAAGAGAAATAATTAAAATAGAAACTGAAAGTGGGGACATTACTATCAACATTACAGAAATGTTAAAGGATGATAATGGAGTATTTATATAATTTTATTCCAGAATATTTGATAACCTAGATGAAATTTCTCAAAATATACAAACTACCTAAATTGACTCAAGAAGTGAAAAATCTCAACAGACCTATAAAAAGTAAAGAGATTGAATCAGTAATCAAAAACATCCCAAGAAAGAAAGTTCCAGAACCAGATGGATTCAATAGTGAATTCTAGCAAATATTAAATAAGAATAAACATCCGTCTTCCTGAAACTTTTCATAAATAGAAGAGGATGAAACATTTTCTAACTCATCTGATTCCAAAGTCAGACAAGGCATCACAAGAAAATAACAGATAAATATACCTTATGATTATAGAAGCAAAATTCTCAGCCAATTCTAGCAAATTCACTCCAACAGTATAGTGAAAGGATTATAAACTATGACTAGGTAGGAATACAAGAGTGATTCAACGTAAGAAAATCAATCAATGTAGTATGCCACATAAATAGATGGAATGAAAAATCCACATGACCATCTCCACTGATGCAGAAAAGACATTTTACAAAATCCAACACCATTTAATGATAAAAGCACTCAGAAAACCAGGAATGGGAGAAAAACTCCTCAACACGATTTAGGGTATTTATGAAAAACCCACAGCAAATACCATACTCAATGGTGAAAAACTGAAAGCTTTCCCCTTCAGATCAGGGACAAGACAAGGATGCCCACTCTTACCACTACTATTCAACATTGTATTGAAAGTTCTAGTCAGACCAATTCAATAATAAAAAAAAAGTAAAAGACATCCAAATTTAAAAGAGAAGTAAAATGATCTCTACTTACAGATGACATGATCCTATACATACAAAATGCCAAAGAATCCACAGGAAAGCTACCAGAACTAAGAAAATAATTCAGTAAAGTTGCTGGGTACAAGACCAACACAAAAAATAAGTTGTGTTTCCATATACCTGCAATAAGCAATCTGAAAAAGAAATCAAGAAAGTAACTCCATTTACAATAGCATCTAAAAAAATAAAATCCTTAGGAATTCATTTAACAAGGAAATGAAAGACTTATATACTGAAAACTGTAAAACATAGCCGAAAGAAATTAAAGAAGGCCTAAAATAATACAAAGCCATCCAATATTCATGGGCTAGAATACAAAATTGTTAAGATGTCAATATTACCCAAAATTATCTACAGATTTAACACAATGCCTATCAAAACTCCAAAAGCCTTTTTTTTTGAGATATGGAAAGCAGATCATCAAACTCATATGGAATTTCAAGGGGACCCAAAAAAACTAGGAACTAATTAATAATAATGCAATAGGGGCCCCTGGGTGGCTTAGTCGGTTAAGCGTCGGACTTTCGCTTAGGTCATGGTCTCACAGTTCATGGGTTCGAGCCCCGCGTCGGGCTCTGTGCTGACTGCCAGCTCAGAGCCTGGAGCCTGTTTCAGTCTGTGACTCCCTCTCTCTCTGACCCTCCCCTGCTCATGCTGTCTCTCTCTCTCTCTCTCCTAGAAATAAATAAAACATTTAAAATAATAATGCAATAATAGTAGTGGATAAATGGACACTTAGATCAAGGGGCAGATCATTAAATATTTACAATTGCTACATCTCCTTTTTGGATTGTCCTCCTTATTATTATATAGTGCCTTTCTTTGACTCTTGTTATAGTCTTTGTTTTAGATCCATTTTGTCTATGGGGCACCTAGGTGGTTCAGTCAATTAAGTGTCTAACTCTTAATTTCAGCTTAATTAATGATCTCATGGTTTGTGAGTTCAAGCCCCATGTTGGGCTCCATGCTGAGTGTGGAAATTGCTTGGGATTCTCTCTCTTCCTCTCTCCCTCCCCCTCACTTGCTTGCTTATGTCCTCTCTCTCTTTTTCTCCCCCCCCAATAAATAAATAAACTTAAAAAAAATAAAGTCTATTACTCTGGCTTTCTTTTCACATCCATTTTCATGATAGAAGTTTCTCCATCTCATCACTTTCAATCTGTAGGTGTCTTTACATCTAAAATGAGCCTCTTATAGGCAGCATATAATGTTTCTTATTATATTTTTATCCATTCTGTCACCCTATGTCTTTTGATTGGAGTGTTTAGTCCATTTACATTCAGCGTAATTACTGATAGATATGTAGTTATTGTCATTTTATTATTTGCTTTGTGGTTGTTTCTGAAGGTTTTTCTCTGATCATTTCTTTTTTCTTATGTGGTTTGCTGATTTTCTTTATTGATATGTTTGGGTTTGTTTCTCTTTATCCTTTGCATACTTATTAGGGGTTTTTGATATATGATAAACATTAGGCTTGTATATAACTCAAAATTCTTCCATACTGATTAGTTAATAGCAGCAGCCCAAGAGCCTACAAGTGCCTCTTCTGTTAGCCCAATGAACCCATGAACCCTTGACCTCTCCACTTCAGGTATCAGAGAGTTAGTGCCTAGCCCAACAGAGTGCCTATAGAACTTTCATCTTTGCTGAGTCCATTCTGATAGGCCAAGCCCATGCTTTAACAGGCTGTGAATTTGTTGATATCACCTAATATTTAGATTATCACTCCAGAACCTTCTCTGCTCCCTTCCATGAGAATACATCAGTTGAAGGTGAGAGGAAGGATCAGGAAAGTCACTTTATAAAAAGCGATATCATCTACTAAATGTTTTATAATATATCAGCCCATTTATATGTCATTATTATCATATAAAGTAAAAACCAATATTACAATTTTTTATGCTGAGTAAAATGAGTCATAGAGACGTCACATGACTTAGCCAAAGTTCCATAGAATGTGAATTAAAACAATGTTATTAACCCCATTTAACTGAAATTTCCAGAAAAACAAATCAATAGAAATATGAAGTAAATAAGTGGCTACCTAGGCCTCAAGTGCTGGGAGGAGTCAGTTGATAGCAAATATGAAAATTCTTTTTGAGGTGATAAAAATTTTCTTGATCCTGGATGGAACTTGAGGGTGTTATGCTGAGCGAAATAAGTCAGGCAGAGAAGGACAGCTACCATATGTTTGCACGTATAGGAGGATTAGGAGGAACTTAACGGAGGACCGTGGGGGAGAAGGGAGAAAATAGTGGGGGAGAGGGAGGGAGGGAAATCATGAGAGACTCTTGAATGCTGAGAACAAGCTGAGGGCTGAAGGGAGTGGGGGGAAGGCGAAGGGGGTTGATGGGCATGGAGGAGGACACTTGTGGGGATGAGCACTGGGTATTACATGGAAACCAACTTGACAATAAACTATTTTAAAAAAAGAATAAATAAACACTAAAAATATTTTTTTAAAAATTTTATTGATCCTGGTGATGGTTGCCCAAATTGTGAATAAATTAATAAGTACTGAATTGTATACTTTAAATGGATGAATAATTTTATGGTATGTGAATTATATAACAATAACACTGAGAGGTGGGGATTGGCTGGTTAGGGAGCAAGAATGGCAGAGATAGCTGTGTTCAAATATGTGAAGGACCTTCCCAAGAATAAGGAGCAGTTTTGTCTGATTGGTTGTCCTGAGGGCAGAACGTGGGTGTGTAGGAAGAAGTTACAGGGGAGCAGGTTTGGCTCCCCAGCAGGAAGAACATGTTGTTAAGTGGAATCCTGTGCCTGCTGACACAGAGAGCTTCCAGGTCTGTCCCAGTTCACTAGGAAGCTGGGTGGGGAGCACTTGGTAGGAAGGCTGAGGAGGAGGGTCTTGCACCAGGTAGAGAAGGTGGGAGCAGGTGATCTGAAAGCTTTTCTAGCCTGAGTTTGGTGAGTGCCTGGATGGAGAAAGGTTGATGAAGTGGGACAGATGGACTCTAGGCCTGTCTGCACCTGACATTCTGGTGCCATGGGCTGGCTCTGTCTCTTGGCTGCTCAGCTTCAGCCCCACATGTTTCCCGGATGACCAAGGGGAACCCGTGGAGTGCAGGATGGGAGACTGAAACTTCTGCTTCCCAAAGACAAATGGGCTGTTTCTCCTACAGCAGTCAGGGTCCCACTTTCATACCGGGGTCCTTTCTCCTGCCCTGCTCCTTGAATCTAAAATTAAAAATAGAATTACCTTTCAATAGATAAAGAAAAATCATTTGAAAAAATAAAGCATCCTTTCTTGATAAAAACCCTCAAGAAATAGGGATAGAAGGAACACACCCCAACATCATAAAAGCCATATATGAAAGACCTAACACTAATATCATCCTCAATGGGGAAAAACTGAGAGCTTTCCCCCTAAAGTCAGGAACATGATAGGGATGTCCACTATCACCACTGCTGTTCAACATAGGACTAGAAGTCCTAGCCTTAGCAATCAGACAACAACAAAAAAATTTTAAAAAATCATACATGTTGGCAAAGAAGAAGTAAAGGTTCACTCTTCACAGATGACATTATACTCTATACGGAAAACCCCAAAAAGTCCACCAAAAAATACTGGAACTGATACATGAGTTCAGCAAAGTTGCAGGATATAAAATCAATGCATAGAAACTGGTTGCATCTCTATACACCAGTAATTAAACATCAGAAAGGGAAATCAAGAAATAAATCCCATTTATAATTGCACCAAAAGCCATAAGATGCCTAAGAATAAAGTTAGGAAAGAAGAAAAAAAAGAAAAAAGAAGAAAGAAAAAAGAAGATGCCTAAGAAATAAATAACAAAGAGTTAAAATATCTGTGTGCTGAAAACTACAGAAAGCTTATGAAAGAAATTGAAGAAGACCCACAGAAATGGAAAAACATTCCATGATCATGGTTTGGAAGAACAAATATTGTTAAAATGCCTATGCTACCCAAAGCAGTCTATACATTCAATGTAATCCCTAACAAAATAACACCAACATTCTTCACAGAGTTAGAACAAACAATCCTAAAATTTGTATGGAACCAGAAAAGACCCTGAATAGCCAAAGTAATGTTGAAAAAGAAAACCAAAGCTGGAGCTATCACAATTTGGACTTTAAGTTATATTACAAAGCTGTAATTATCAAGACAGTATGGTACTGGCACAAAAACAGACACAGATCAATGGAACAGAATAGAGATCCAGACATAGACTCACAAATGTATGGCCAATTAATCTTTGACAAAGCAGTATCCAATGGGAAAAAAGACAGTCTCTTTAGCAGATGAGGCTGGGAAAACTTGACAGCAACATGCAGAAGAATGAAACTGGAACACTTTGTTACACGACACACAAAAATAAATTCAAAACAGAGGAGACACCTAAACATGAAACAAGAAACCACCAAAATCCTAGAGGAGAAAACAGGCAGCAACCTTATTGACCTTGGCCACAGCAACTTCCTACTAGGCATGTCTCCATAGGCAAGGATAATAAAAGCTAAAATGAACTATTGGGGATAAAAAGCTTCTGTACAGTGAATAGAGCAGTCAACAAAATTAAAAGGCTGCCTATGGAATGGGAGAAGATATTTGCAAATAATATATCAGATAAAGGGCTAGTATCCATCATCTATTAAAAAACTAATCAAATTCAACACCCCCCAAAAAACAAATAATCCAGTGAAGAAATGAGCAAAAGAAGTGAATAGAAATTTTTACAAAGAAGACATCCAGATGGCTAACAAGAAAAGATGCTCCACATCGCTCATCATCAGAGAAATCAAATTAAAACCACACTGAAATATCAGCTCACACCTGTGAGAATGGCTAAATTTAACAACTCAGGAAACAATAGATGTTGGTGAGGAAGTGGAGAAAGGGAAACACTTTTGCACTGTTGGTGGGAATGCAAACTGGTAAAGCCACTCTGGAAAACAGTATGGAAGTTTCTCAAAAAACTAAAAATAGAATTACCCTAGAATCCAACAATTGCAGTACTAAATATTCATACAAAGTATACAAAAATACTGATTCGAAAGGGCACACTCCCCCAATGTTTATAGCAGCACTCTCAATATTAGCCATAGTATGGAAAGAGCTCAAATGTCAACTGACTGACGAATGGATAAAGAAGTGGTATATAGAGGTGACGGGGGGGGGGGGGGGGGGGGGTGGTGGAGACAAGATGGCAAAGGAGTAGGGAGCTCCATGCACTTCGCTCGCACCCATCTCTCAAACAGAGAAGGCCTGAAGCCATAGGACACTGAGGCACAGGAGTTTGGGAAGAGAAAGAGACAGAGTACACTGGGAAGGCAACCTCATAAGTGCGTGAATGCGAACTGGGGAAGATAAAAGTGGGCTGGCTTGGAGACACGGAGACATGGAAGGAGGGGAGGGAGCCCCCCTTGTGGGCAGCCACGGTGAGTCGAGGGGAAAAGAAAGAGCCACTGAAACTGCTCATAGAACTGTCCCTGAAGAAGAGAAAAACCTCCGCTTGGAAGGTGAGTGTTTTCAGTTCTAGCTGGGGTGTTGACTTTGAACTGGGTGCCCCCGGTCCCAGAGGGAGCCAGGAAAAACTGCTCTGCTGAGCTCCCTCCCGGCACCATCCCCCATGGCGTGGAGGTGGTGGGCCCTAGGCTCTGCCATCACTCCCCTTGACCCCCAGTAGCACAGAGGCACCAAATCCGAGGCTGCACCACCCCACCCCACCCCCTGCCCCTTGCAGCGGGGGAAGCTTCCCCGCAGCAACCTACTGGATTCTGTTTTGGGCAGTATCAATAAAGTGTGCGGACTGGAACCTGGAAAGGAGGCAGGGCTTGGGACAGAGAAAACAGCCCACCTTGGCTACACCCGCGGCACAGTGAGATCGGACCCAAAAGAGTGATTTGCAAAGTTTGCTTCAAGAAGGGACTAGAGTGATGCCATTTTTCTCCCCACACCACCAAGGTGGGAACTCAGGGAGCTGCCCCGGGTCACAGTGGAGGCTAAGACCAGCCTACACGAAACCACGCCCAATCCCGCTAGAGAGCTGCTTTTTCTTAAATTAATTAATTATTTATTTAAAATAGTTTATTGTCAAGTTGATTTCCATATAACACCCAGTGCTCATCCCCATAAGTGCCTCCTCCATGACAGTAGGGGCGCCTGGGTGGCTTAGTCAGTTAAGCATCCGACTTTCGCTTAGGTCATGATCTCACCATTCGTGGGTTTGAGCCCTGCGTCGGGCTCTGTGCTGACTGCCAGCTCAGAGCCTGGAGCCTGTTTCAGAGTCTGTGTCTCCCTCTCTCTCTGACCCTCCCCTGCTCATGCTGTCTCTCTCTCTCTCCTAGAAATAAATAAAAAATATTTTAAAAAAATAAAAAAAAAATAAAGTAAAGACAGTAACAAGGGATGAAGAAGGGCATTATATAGTAATTACAGGGTCTATCCATCAAGAAGACCTAGCAGTTATAAATGCCTATGCACCAAATATGGGAGCACCTAAATATATAAAAATGTAATCACAAAGAGAAACGATATTATGGATAGGAATATGCTAATTGCAAGATACTTGAATGCTCCACTTACAGCAATGGACAGACCAACTAGACAGAAAATCACAAAAGAAACAATGGACTTGAATGATACATTGGACAAGATGGATTTGACAGATGTATTTAGAACTCTACAAACTGAGGCTATGAAATTCACTTTCTTCTCAAGTGGGCATGGCAAATTCCCCAAGATAGATCACACACTGGGACATAAAGCAGCCCTCCATAAATATATAAAAAAAAATTGAGACCATACCATGCACACTTTCAGATCACAATGCTATAAAACTTGAAATCAACCACAGGAAGAAGTCTGGAAAACCTCCAAAAACATGGAGGTCAAAGAACAATCTACTAAAGTATGAATGGGCCAATCAGGCAATTAAGGAAGAAATGAAAATATATATGGAAACAAATGAAAATGAAAATACAACAATCCAAACTCTACGGGATGCAGAAAAGGCAATCCTAAGAGGAAAGTACATTGCACTCCAGACCTATTTCAAGAAATTAGAAAAAGCGCAAGTGCAAAATCTAACAGCTCACTTAAAGGAACTAGAGGGGAGCAACAAGAGCACCCCAAACCTCTAACCAGGCTTCTCAAAAAGAAACGAGAGAGCACTCAAATAGACAAAATCATGAATGAAAATGGACATATTACGACCAACCCCGCAGATATACCAGCAATTATCAGGGAATACAATGAAAACTTATATGCCAACAAATTGGACAACTTAGAAGAAATGGACAAATTTCTAAACACACACTCACTACCAAAATTCACACAGGAAGAGATAGAAAACAAAAACAGACCCATAACTAGTGAGGAAATCGAATCAATTATCAAAAATCTCCCAAAAAATAAAAGCCCTGGACCTGATGGCTTCCCAAGGGAATTCTAGCAGACATTTAAAACAGAATTAATACCCATTCTTCTCAAGCTACTCTAAAACATAGAAATGGAAGGAAAACTTCCGGAATCATTCAACGAAGCCAAATTCACATGGATTCCCAAGCCAAACACAGACCCAGCAAAAAAAGAGAACTACAGGCCAATATCCTTGATGAATACAGATGCAAAAATCCTCAACAAGATACTTGCAAATCGAATCCAACAGCACATAAAAAGAATTATCCAGCAAGATCAAGTGATATTCATTCCTGGGCTACAGGGCTGGTTCAATATTCACAAATCAATCAATGTGAGACATCACATCAACTGAAGAAAAGATAAAAACCATATGATCCTGTCAATAGATGCAGAAAAAGCATTTGACAAAATACAGCATCGCTTCTTATTAAAGACTCTCAAGAAAGTCGGGATAGAAAAAACGTAGTTAAACATCATAAAAGCCATCTATGAGAAGCCCTCAGGTAACATCATCTTCAAAGGGGAAAAACAGAGAGCTTTACCCCTGAGATCAGGAACACGACAGGGATGGCCACTCTCACAACTGTTGTTTCACAGAGTGCTGGAAGTCCTAGCATCAGCCATCAGACAACAAAAGGAAATAAAAGGCATCAGAATTGGCAAAGAAGTCAAATTCTCACTTTTCGAGACGATGTGAGATTCTGCATAGAAAACCCAACAGAATTCACCAGAACCCTCCTAGAACAGATTCATGAGATCAGCAAAGATGCAGGATACAAACTCAACGTACAGAAATTAGTTGCATTTTTATGCACCAACAATGAATCAACAGAAAGAGAAATCAAGAAACTGATCCCATTCAAAACTGCACAAAAAGCCATAAAATACTTAGGAATAAATCTAACCAAAGATATAAGAAGTCTGTATGATGAAAACTATAGAAAACTTATGAAGGAAATTGAAGAAGACACAAAGAAATGGAAAATTGCATGAGCATACTTCTCAAAACCAGAACAAACTATCCTAAAATGTGTATGGAACCACAAAAGACCCTGAAAGCCAAAGTAATATTGAAGAAGAAAACCAAAACGTGAGGCATCACCATCCCAGATTTTAGCCTATACTACAATGCTGTCATCATCAAGACAGCATGGTATTGGCACAAAAAATAGGCACATAGACCAATGGAATAGAATAGAGAACTCAGAATTGGACCCACAAATGTATGGCCAACTAATCTTTGACAAAGTAGGAAAGAGTATCCAATGGAAAAAAGACAGTCTGTTTAACTGATGGTGCTGGGAGAACTGGACAGCAACATGGAGAAGAATGAAACTGGATCAGTTTCTAACACCAAACACAAAAATATAGTAAAAAGGATAAAGGACCTGAATGTGAGTCAGGATACCATGAAAATCGTAGAGGAGAAAGCAGGAAACAACCTCCTTGACCTCAAACACAGCAATTTCTTACTTGACTCATCCCCAAAGGCAAAGGAATCAAGGGCAAAAATGAACTCTTGAGACCTCATCAAGATAAAAAGCTTCTTCACGGCAAAGGAAACAATCCATAAAACTAATAGACAACCTACAGATCGGAAAAGATAGTTGCAAATGACATATCAGATAACGGGCTAGTATCCAAAATCTATAAGGAACTCACCAAACTTCACGCCCAAAAAACAAACAACTCAGTGAAGAAATGGGCAGAAGATATGAACAGACACTTCTCCAAAGAGGACATCCAGTTGGCCAACAGACACGTGAAACGATGCTCAGCGTCCCTCCTCATCAGGGAAATACAAATCAAAACCACACTGAGGTAACACCTCGCGCTGGTCAGTGTGGCTAAAATTAACAAATTTAGAGACTCTAGATGCTGGCGGGGATGTGGATAAATGAGCACCCTCTTACACTGTTGGTGGGGATGTAAACTGGTGTAGCCCCTCTGGAAAACAGTGTGGAAGTTCCTCAAAAAATTAACACTAGAACTACCCTATGACCCAGCAATAGCACTGCTAGGAATTTAGCCAAGGGACAAAGCTCAGATTGTTCTCAGCATTGAAAAATCTCTCATGGTTCGCCTCCCTCCCTCTCCGCCCCATTTCCTCCCTTCTTTTCCCCCAAGGTGCTCCTTTAAGTTCCTCCTAATCCTCCTATACGCGCAAACATATGGTAGCTGTCCTTCTCTGCCTGACTTATTTTGCTCAGCATAATACCCTCATTTTCCATCCATGTTGCTACACATGGCCAGATTTCATTCTTTCTAATTGCCATGTAGTATTCCATTGTATCGATAAACCACATCTTCTTGATCCAATAGTCAGTTGATGGACACTTAGACTGTTTCCATGTTTGGGCTATTGTTGAGAGTGCTGCTATGAACATTGGGGTCCATGTCCCCCTATGCGTTAGCACTCCTGTATCCTTGGGTAAATTCCTAGCAGTGGTACTGCTGGGTCATAGGGAGTTCTATTGTTAATTTTTTGAGGAACCTCCACACTGTTTTCCAGAGGGGCTGAACCAGTTTACATTCCCACCAGCAGTGTAGGAAAGTGCCCGTTTTTCCATATCCTCTCCAGCATCTAGAGCCCTCTGATTTTTTCATTTTAGCCACTCTGACCGGCTTGAGGTGATATCTCAGTGTGGTTTTGATTTGTATTTCCCTGATGAGGAAGGATGCTGATCATCGTTTCACGCGTCTGCTGGACATCAGGATGTCCTCTTTAGAGAAGCGTCTGTTCATATCTTCTGCCCATTTCTTCACTGGGTTGTTTGTTTTTCAGGTGTGGAGTTTGGTGACTTCCTTATAGATTTTGGATACTAACCCTTTATCTGATATGTCATTTGCAACTATCTTTTCCGATCCGTCGGTTGTCTATTTGTTTTATGGATTGTTTTCCTTTGCCCTGCAGAAGCTTTTAATCTTGATGAGGTCCCAATAGTTCATTTTTGCTCTTGATTCCCTTGCTTTTGGGGATGTGTCATGTAAGAAATTACTGCAGTTGAGGTCAAGGAGGTTGTTTCCTGCTTTCTCCTCTAGGGTTTTGATGGTTTCCTATCTCACGTTCAGGTGCCTCATCCATTTGAGTTTATTTTTGTGTATGATGTGAGAAAATGATCTAGTTTCATTCTTCTCCATGTTGCTGTCTAGTTCTCCCAGCACCATCTGTTAAAGAGGTTGTCTTTTTTCCATTGCATATTCTTTCCTGCTTTGTCAAAGATTAGTTGGCTGTATACTTTTGGGTCTAATACTTGGTTCTCAATTCTATTCCATTGGTCTATGTGTCTGTTTTTATGCCAATACCATGCTGTCTTGATGACAGCTTTGTAGTAGAGGCCAAAGTCTGGGATGGTGATACCTCCCATTTTGGTTTTCTTCTTCAATATTACTTTGGCTATTCGGGGTCTTTTGTGGTTCCATACAAATTTTAGGATAGTTTGTTCTAGTATTGAGAAGTATGCTGGTGCAATTTTGATTGGGATTGCAGTGAATGTGTAGATTGCTTTCAGTAGTAATGACATTTTCACTATATTTATTTTTCCAATTCATGAGCATGGAATATTTTTCCATTTCTTTGTGTCTTCTTCAATTTCCTTCAAAAGTTTTCTATAGTTTTCATCATACAGATCTCTTGTATCCTTGGTTAGGTTTATTCCAAGGTATTTTATGGCTTTTTGTGCAATTGTGAATGGGATCAGTTTCTTGATTTCTCTTTCTGTTGCTTCATTGTTGGTGTATAAAAATGCAATCAATTTCTGTAATTTGATTTTGTACCCTGAACTTTGCTGAATTCTTGGATCAGTACGTTTCTGGTGAGTCTGTTGGGTTTTCTATGCAGAATCTCACGTCATCTCAAAAAGTGAGAATTTGACTTCTTTGCCAATTCTGATGCCTTTGATTTCCTTTTGTTGTCTGATGGCATATGCAAGGATTTTCTGCACTCTGTTAAACAACAGTGATGAAAGTGGAAATCCCTGTCGTGTTCCTGATCTCAGGGGGAAAGCTCTCAGTTTTTCCCCATTGAAGATGATGGTAGCTGAGGGCTTTTCATAGATGGCTTTTATGTTGTTTAAGTAGGTTCCTTCTATCCTGGCTTTCTCGAGGGACTTTATTAAGAAAGGATGCTGTATTTTGTCAAATGCTTTTTCTGCATCTATTGACAGGATCATATGATTTTTATCTTTTCTCTGTTGATGGATTTATCACATTGTTTGATTTGCAAATATTGAACCAGCCCTGTTACCCAGGAATGAATCCCAGTTGATCTTGCTGGATAATTCTTTTTATGTGCTGTTGAATTCGATTTGCAAGCATCTTGTTGAGGATTTTTGCATCTGTATTCATCAAGGATATTGGCCTGTAGTTCTTCTTTTTTGCTGGGTCTCTGTCTGGATTGGGAATCAAAGTGATGTTGGCTTCATAAAATGACTCTGGAAGTTTTCCTTCAATTTCTACTTTTTGGAAATGTTTGAGAAGAATGGGTATTAATTCTGTTTTAAATGTCTGGAAGAATTCCCCAGGGAAGCCGTCTGGCCCAGGGCTCTTATTTTTTGGGAGATTTTTGATAATTGATTCGATTTCCTCACTAGTTATGGGTCTGTTTTTGTTTTCTATCTCTTCCCGTGTGATTTTGGTAGTATGTGTTTAGTTATTTATCCATTTCTTCTAAGTTGTCCAGTGTTTGGCATACAGTTTTTCTTAGTATTCCCTGATAACTGCTTGTATTTCTGAGGAGTTTGTTGTAATCTGTCCATTTTCATTCATGATTTTGTCTATTTGAGTGCCCTCTCTTTTCTTTTTGTGAAGCCTGGCTAGAGGTTTGTCAATTTTGTTTCTTTTTTCAAAAAACCAACTCTTGGTTTTATTGATCTGTTCAACTATTTCTTGCTTTTGATATTGTTTATTTCTGCCCTGATTTTTATTATTTCTCTTATCCTACTGGGTTTGGGGCGCTCCTGTTACTCTCCTTCTAGTTTCTTTAGGCTCACTGTTAGATTTTGTATTTGTGCTTTTTCTAATTTCTTGAAATAAGCCTGGAGTGCAATGTACTTTCCTCTTAGGACTGATTTTGCCACACCCATAGAGTTTGGATTGTTGTATTTTCATTTTCATTTGTTTCCATATATATTTTCATTTCTTCCTTATTTGCCTGATTGCCCCATTCGTACTTCAGTAGATTGTTCTTTAACCTCCATGTTTTTGGAGGTTTTACAGACTTCTTCCTGTGATTGATTTCGAGTTTCATAGCATTGTAATTTGAAAGTGTGCATCGTATGATCTCAATTCTTTTTATATTTATGGAGGACTGCTTTATGTCCCAGTATGTGATCTATCTTGGGGAATGTGCCTTGCGCACTTGAGAAGAAAGTTAATTCTATAGCTTCAGGATGTAGAGTTCTAAATATATCTGTCAAATCCATCTGGTCCAATGTGTCATTTAAGTCCACTGTGTCTTTATTGATTTTCTGTCTAGTTGATCTGTCCATTGCTGTAAGTGGAGTATTAAAGTCCCCTGCTATTAGCACGTTCTTATCGGTAAGAGTGTTTCTGTTTATGATTAATTGTTTTATATATTTAGGTGCTCCCATATTTGGTGCATAGACATTTATAATTGTTAGCTCATCCTGATGGATAGACCCTGTAATTACTATATAATGCCCTTCTTCATCCCTTGTTACTGTCTTTACTTTAAAGTCCAGGTTGTCTCAAATAAGTATAGCTACTCTAGCTTTCTTTTAACTTCCAGTTACATGATAAATATTTCTCCATTCCCTTACTTTCAATCTGAAGGTGTCTTCAGGTCTAAAATGAGTTTCTTGTAGGCAGCAAATAGATGGATTTTGGTTTTTTATCCATTCTGCTACCCTATGTCTTTTGAATGGGGGCATTTAGTCCGTTTACATTCAGTGTTATTATTGAACAATATGGGTTTAGAGTCATCGTGTCCTTTGTGGGATTCATACTTGTGGTGGCGTATCTGGTATCTTGCGTTCCTTGCAACATTTCCCTCAGAGTCCCCCTCAGCATTTCTTGTAGGGCTCATTTAGTGGTGATGAATTCTTTCAATTTTTGTTTATTTGGAAAGACTTTTTATCTCTCCTTCTATTCTGAATGACAGGCTTGCTGGATAGCGGATCTTGGCTGCATATTTTTTCTGATCATCATATTGAAGATTTCCTGCCATTCTTTCTGGCCTGCCAAGTTTCAGTAGATAGGTCTGTCACCACTCTGATAGGTTTCCCTTTGTATGTTAGGGCCCTTTTCTCCCTAGCTGCTTTCAGAATTCTCTCTTTGTCCTTCTATTTTGCCAGTTTCACTATGATATATCGTGCAGAAGATCGATTCAAGTTATGTCTGAGAGGAGTTCTCTGTGCCTCTTGGATTTCAACGTCTATTTCCTTCCCCAGATTGGGGAAGTTCTCTGCTATAATTTGTTCAATGACTCCTTCAGCGCCTTTCCCTCTGTCTTCCTCTTCTGGAATTCCTATGATACGGATATTATTCTGTTTGATTGTATCGTTGAGCTGTCGAACTCTCCTTTTGTGCTCCTGGATCAGTTTATTTCTCTTTTTCTTGGCTTCTTCTTTATCTATAGTTGTGTCTTCTAAATCACTTATTCTCCTTTCTGCCTCTTCAATACGTGCTTTGGACGCCTCCATTTTATTTTGTATCTCATTGATAGCATTTTTTAATTCATCACAACTATTTTTAAGCTCGATATTCTTTGTAGCAATGTTTTTTTCTGATGTCTTCCATACCTTTTTCAAGCCCAGCGATTAATTTTATGACTTTTGTTCTAAATTCTTGTTCAGTTATAGTGCTTATATCTATTTTGAGCAGTTCTTTAGCTGTCAATTCTTCCTGGAAACATTAAAAAATGAAAATAAAAATTGCAAATATATAGTTCAATATGTGTTTAAAATCTTATTTTTAACTTTTTTAACATTTATTTATTTATTTATTTTTAAATATTTTTATTTATTTCTAGGAGAGAGACAGAGAGAGACAGCATGAGCAGGGGAGGGTCAGAGAGAGAGGGAGTCACAGACTGAAACAGGCTCCAGGCTCTGAGCTGGCTGTCAGCACAGAGCCCGACGCGGGGCTCGAACCCACGAACCGCGAGATCATGACCTAAGCGAAAGTCGGACGCTTAACCAACTAAGCCACCCAGGCGCCCCAACATTTATTTATTTTTGAGAGAGAGCAAGACAGTGGACAAGGAAGGGAGAGGCAGAGAGAGGGAGGGAGCACGAATCCAAGCAGGCTCCAGGCTCTGAGCTCTCAGCACAGAGTCTGACGTGAGGCTCAAACCCACAAACTGTGAGATCATGACCTGAGCTGAAGTCAGATGCCTAACCAACTAAGCCACCCAGGTGCCCCTAAAATCTTCTATATAGAGAAAAGTCACTAAACTAGAAAGGAAGAATTAGCTAGGGAAAAAATGTGCATTACATATGATAGGAAAAGATCAATACCTACATGTGTGGTGTATCAAATATACACCAGATAAATAGACAATAAACAAGGAAAATAATTCACATAAGAAATATAAAGAATACATAAATATATGGGGAAAATTGAAGGTTATTAATAACAAAGGAATTGTAAAGTGAATTAGTAAATAAATAGGAAGCACCTATTAAATTAGTTTATAATACTTTGATCCTTTTGCAAAGCAATTTGGCCATATGGGTCAGCAGTGATCAAAATACTTATATTCTTTTTTAAAACTTAGTTTGTATCCTTTAATCCCTTTTATCTATTTCACTTATCTCCCCAACCTACCTCCCTTCTGACAACTCTGTTTGTCCTCTGTATGTAAGAGTCTGGGTTTTTTTGTTTGTCTCTTTTTTTCTTTGCTTGCTCATTTGTTTTACTTTTTAAATTCCACGTATCAGTGAAATCATATGGCATTTGTCTTTCTCTGACTATTTCACTTAGCACTAAGCCCTGTAGGCCCATCCATGTTGTTGCAAATGGCAAGATCTCATTCTTTTCTAGGGCTGAGTAATAGGTTAGTGTGTATGTGTGTGTGTGTGTGTGTGTGTGTGTGTGTATGTATATCACATCCTGTATGTATAAGTGGATACTTTGGCTGCTTCCATATCTTAGGTATTGTAAATAATGTTGCAATAAATGTAGGAGTACACATATAGTTTCAAATTAGCGTTTTCCTTTCTTGAGTAAATACCCAGTAGAGGAATTATTGTATCAAATGATATTTTTATTTTTAATTTTTTTGAGGAAATTCCATATTTTTTCCACAGTGGCTACACGAATTTGCATTCCCACCAGTAGTAATAGGCATGATGGCTCCTATTTCTTTCTCCACATCCTTGCCAACACTTGTTATTTCTTTTTAATTCTAGCCAATCTAACAAGCATAAGATGATATCTCACTGTGGCTCTGATTTGCATGTCCCTAATGATTAGTGATGTTGAATATATTTCAATCTGTTGGCCATCTGTATGTTTACTTTAGAAAAATGTCTGTTCAGTACTTCTGCCCACTTTTATTTATTTATTTATTTATTTTTAACATTTACTTATTTTGGGGGAGAGCGCAATCAGGGGAGGAGCAGAGAGAGGTGCATAGAGGAGCTGAAGCGGGCTCTGTGCTGACAGGCTGAAAACCGAGGTGCCTCTCCTCTGCCCATTTTTAATGAGATTATTTGGTTTTTTGCTTTTAAGGTATATACGTTATTTATATATTTTGTATATTAACCCCTTATTGGATATATCTTGTGAAAATATCTTCTGCCATTCAGTAGGCTGCCTTTTCATTTTGTTGATGGTTTCCTTCACTGGGCAGAAGCCTTTGTTTTGATAGTCCCAGTACTTTATTTTTGCTTTTGTTTCCTTTTTCTGAGAAGGCATATCTAGAAAAATGTTTCCATGGCTGATATCAAAAAAGATTACTGCCTACGTTTTCTACTAATTTTATGCATTTAGGTATTATATATAGGTTTTTAATCCATTTTGAGTTTATTTTTGTGTATCGTATAACATTCTTTTGCATGTTGTTACCCAGTTTTCTCAGCATCATTTTTGTCTTATATAGATATTGTCAAGTTGGTTTCCATATAACAACCAGTGCTCATCCCAACAAGTGCTCTCCTCCATCTCCATGCCCATCATCCCCTTCCCCTCTCCCCCACCCCCATCAGCCCTCAGTTTGTTCTCAGCATTGAGTCTCTCATGGTTTGCCTCCCTCTGTCTGTAACATTTTTCCCCTTCTCCACCCCAATTTTCCTCCGTTAAGTTCCTAATCCACCTATACGTGAAAACATATGGTATCTATTCTTCTGTGCACGACTTATTTCGCTCAGCATATCACCGTCAAGTTTCATCCACATAGCTGCAAATGGCCAGATTTCATTCATTCTCATTGCCATATAGTATTCCATTGTATAGATAAACCACATCTTCTTGATCCATTTGTCAGTTGATGGACACTTAGGCTCTTTCCATGTTCTGGCTATTGTTGAGAGTGCTGCTGTAAACACTGGGGTACATGTGCCCCTATGCATCAACACTCCTATATCCCTTGGGTAAATTCCCACCAGTGCTATTGCTGGGTAATAGGGGAGTACGATTGTTAATTTTTTGAGGAATCTCCACACTGTTTTCGAGAGGGGCTGCACCAGTTACATTCCCACCAACAGTGTAGGAGGGTGCCCATTTCTACACATTCGCCAGCATCTATAGTCTCCTGATTTGTTTAGTCACTCTGACCGGCATGAGGTGGTATCTAAGTGTGCTTTTGATCTGCATTTCCCTGATGATGAGGGACGCATTGTTTCATGTGTCTGTTGGCCATCTGGATGTCCTCCTTGGAGAAGTGTCTGTTCATGTCTTCTGCCCATTTCATTACTGGATTATTTGTTTGTCGGGTGTGGAGTTTGGTGAGTTCCTTATAGATTTTTGGATACTAGACTTTTATCTGATATGTCATTTGCAACTATATTTTCCCATTCTGTTGGTTGCCTATTAGTTTTATTCATTGTTTTCTTTGCAGTGCAAAACTTTTTATGTTGATGACGCCCAAATAATTCATTTTTGCTCTTGATTTCCTTGCCTTTGGGGATGTGTTGAGTAAGAAATTGCTGCGGCTGAGGTCAAGGAGATTGTTTCCTCCTTTCTCCTCTAGGGTTTTGATGGTTTCCTGTCTCACATAAAGTTCTTTTACCATTTTGAGTTTATTTTTATGTATGATGTGAGAAAATGATCTAGTTTCATTCTTCTGCATGTTGCTGTCCTGTTCTCCCAGCACCATCTGTTAAAGAGGCTGTCTTTGTTCCATTGGATACTCTTTCCTGCTTTGTTAAAGATTATTTGGCCATGCAATTGTGGGTCCAATTCTGAGTTCTCTAGTCTATTCCACTGGTCTATGTGTCTGTTTTTATGCCAATACCATACTGTCTTGATGATTATAGCTTTGTAGTAGAGGCTAAAGTCTGGGATGGTGATGCCTCCCATTTTGGATTTCTTCTTCAATATTACTTTGGCTATTCGGGGTCTTTTGCGGTTCCATACAAATTTCAGGATAGTTTGTTCTAGTTTTGAGAAGAATGCTGGTGCAATTTTAATTGGGATTGCATGGATTGTGTAGATTGCTTTGGAGAGTAATGACATTTTAACAATATTTATTCTTCCCATGATTGAACATGGAATGTTTTTCCATTTCTTTGTGTCTTCTTCAATTTCCTTCATAATTTTCTATAGTTTTCATCATACAGATTTCTTATATATATGGTTTTAGGTTTATTCCTAGTTATTTTATGGTTTTTTTTGTTCAACTGTCAATGGGATCAGTTTCTTGCTTTCTCTTTCTATTGCTTCATTGGTGGTGTATAAAAATGCAACAGACTGCTGTACATTGATTTTGTACCCTGCAATTTTCCTGAATTCATGGATCAGCTCTAGCAGGCTTCTGGTGGAATCTGTCAGGTTTTCTCTGTAGAGTATCGTGTCATCGGCGAAAAGTGAGAGTTTGACTTCTTTGCCAATTCTGATGCCATTTCTTTCCTTTTGTTGTCTGATGGCTGATGCTAGGACTTCCAGCCCTATGTGAAACAACAGTGGTGAGAGTAGACATCCCTGTCATGTTCCTGATCTCAAGCGGAAAGCTCTCAGTTTTTCCCCATTGAGGATGATGTTAGCTGAGGGCTTCCCATAGATGGCTTTTATGATGTTTAAGTAAGTTTCTTCTATCCTGACTTTCTCGAGAGTCTTTATTAAGAAGGATGCTGTATCTTGTCAAATGCTTTTTCTGCATCTATCGACAGGATCATATGGATTTTATCTTTTCTTTTGTTGATGTGATGTATCACATTGATTGATTTGTGAATATTGAACCAGCCCTGTAACCCAGGAATGAATCCCATTTGATCTTGGTGGATAATTCTTTTTATGTGCTGTTGGATTCGATTTGCAAGTATCTTGTTGAGGATTTTTCATCCGTATTCATTAAGGATATTGGCATGTAGTTCTTTTTTTTTGTTTTTTTTTTTTCTGGATCTCTGTCTGTCTTGGGAATCAGAGTGATGCTGGCTTCCTAAAATGAGTCTGGAAGTTTTCCTTCGATTTTTATTTTTTGGAATAGTTTGAGAAGAATTGGTATTAATTCTGTTTTAAATGTCTGGTAGAATTCCCCAGGGAAGCCATCAGGTCCATGGCTGTTATTTGTTGGGAGATTTTTGATCACTGATTCGATTTCTTCACTAGTTATGGGTCTGTTCAGATTTTCTATCTCTTTCCGTGTGAATTTTGGTAGTGAGTGTGTGTTTAGGAATTGGTCCATTTCTTCTAAGTTGTCCAATTTGTTGGCATATAATTTTTCATAGTATTCCCTAATACTTGCTTGTATTTCTGAGAGGTTGGTTTTAATCAGTCCATTTTCATTCATGATTTTGTCTATTTGGGTGCTCTCTCTTTTCTTTTTGTGAAGCCTGGCTAGAGGTTTGTCAATTTTGTTTATTTTTTCAAAAAACCAACACTTGGTTTCATTGATCTATTCAAGTGTTTTTTTTTTTTTTTAATTCTATATTGTTTGTTTCTGCCATCATTTTTATTATTTCTCTTCTTCTGCTGGGTTTGGGGTGCTCCTGTTTCTCTCCCTATAGTTTTTTTAGGCGAGCTGTTAGAATTTGCACTTGCACTTTTTCGAATTTCGTTAAGTAGGCCTGGTGTGCATTGTACTTTCCTCTTAGGACTGCCTTTGCCACATCCCATGGAGTTTGGATTGTCACATTTTCATTTTCATTTGTTTCCATATATTTTTTCATTTCTTCTCTAATTGCCTGATTGGCCCCTTTGTTCTTTAGTAGGGTGTTCTTTAACCTCCATGTTTTTGGAGGTTTTCCAGACTTCTTCCTGTGATTGATTTCAAGTTTCGTAGCATTGTGATCTGAAAGTGTGCATGGTATGATCTCAATTCTTTTATATTTATGGAGGGCTGCTTTATGTCCAACTATGTGATATATCTTGGAGAATGTGTCATGCCCACTTGAGAAGAAAGTGAATTCCATGTCCTCAGGATGTAGAGTTCTAAATATGTCCAATGTGTCCAATCTGGTCCAATGTGTCATTCAAGTCCATTGTTTGTTTAGTGATTTTCTGTCTGGTTGATGTATCCATTGCTGTAAGTGGAGTATTAAAGTCCCCTACCATTAGCACATTCTTATCTATAAGATTGTTTCTGTTTGGGGGAGGGGCAAGATGGCAGAGAAGTAGGGAGCTCCGTACCTGCACTCACGCCCAGGCATCTCATGGAAAAGATCTGAAGCCATAGGAAACCGTACCACACCCAAGAGGTTGGGAGAGAAAGGAGGCAGATTCCAATGAGAAAGCCTTCTAACATGAGTGCGAACTGGGGAAGTAAAAATCGGGCCTGGATTGGAGACTGTAGAGACAGGCCACCCCCTCTGTGGGGAGTGAGAGGGGAAAAAGAGAGTCCGAAACAGAAAAACCTCCGCTCGGGGGAAAAGCCTCCGCTCGGGGTGTAGAAAATCTTTATGTACAAAATACCTGCACATCAGGCCCCTCCACGCTCCAAGTCGCCCAGGAGGGGCTGCGCTCCGATTTGATTTGCTTCTTTGTGCTAGCTCCTGGCTGGCTGGAAGAGGTTGCGCGCCTGCAGCCATTACCCTCGAAGCGGGCTTGGACCCCTGAGGAGGTGCGCAGGCACCAGCGGCCATGCTCCTAGCTGGCTGGAACTCTAGAGGGAAGGCAAAGCGCTAAAAACTGGCAGATGTGACCTCGAGTTCGTGTTTTGGGTGACTGAGACACAGAGGGAACTTGATTTCCTCACTCCAGCGGGCTTAGCGCGCGGGCAGAAAAAGCCCCCCGCCCCGCCCAGGCCCCCCAGCCCCACCCGGAGGAGAAAAGAGCAGAGGTTTCTGGCTCCACCCCCAGAGCTAGTCTGGAAGATTGGAATCGCCCTGAGGGGGAAGCCAGGGGATCGCCTGAGGCAATTTCAGCGGGGTGCTTGGCCTAGAATTTGGAGGCTAGGACAGGCCTGGGTTGAAAAGCGCAACAAACTTTGGCTGAGCCCCTGGCCCAGGAAGGTTACACGCCTATAAAAGCGAGGTGGAGCGCCACCACTCTCCTCCCTACAACCTCCAGGCAGAACTCCTGCTTGACTCATTGGATCACACCACGCCCATCCCTGCTTGAGAGCTGCCCTCCTCCGTTCCCCCCCCCTTTTTTTGTGTGTTGTTTCTGTTTTTTGTTGTTGTTGTTGTTTTGTTTTGTTTTGGAGGTTTTTTTTGGTGGGGTTTTTTCTTGTTTTTTTTTTTTTTCTTTACTTTTTTTCCACAGAACACTGACCTGATTACCTCTGGTCACCGGCATGCTTAAACAATCAAATTTAGTCCATTCTGTAGATGTAAATTCTACACCTCCCGACCTTTTCATCTCTTTCTCGCAGGAGTAATTAGACTATATAGTTTCTCTGGATAATACCAGCATTCTTCTCTCACCTATCCAAACATATTCTACCCTTTACCTCTTTGAAAAAAGCTTCGTAACCCTTCTGCCTGTTCATTCTATTTCCAATGTTGCCTCATCCCCGCCCTGTCTTCTCTTTCTCTATGCTCTTCAACCAGCACGGCATACACATGGCTATTTAACTGTAGCTGGGAAATCCGGTTATATGCTTTAAACCGTTCTTTGTCCATCGGTTTTCTTCTTTTTTCCTTTTCTTTTCACCTTTTTGACCCTTTTATGTATTTTATACTCCCTATTATTCGCCTTCCCTCCTCCGTCTTTTCTCTTAACTTTTTCGTTTTCCCACTCGCTTTTCATGTTAGTTGAATTAGCCTGTGCGTTTGTGTGCTCCTGCTCCCTGTGTGTTTGTCTGTCTGTTTTCTTTTCCAGGACTACCTCAAGAAACAAGCCAGAGTACACAAGGTGGAGAGTCCCAAATATCACTACGAATAGGAAAATAAAATAACCAAGGTCCCAAAAAGAGAGACCAAGAGGACCATTCAAAAAACACTCTCTGAAAGGATAGGCCCTGGACAGTCAAAGAGTCTTTTTGGATATAGCAGCACTCATAGATACAGAGAGATAACAGGCCTTTAAAACCAACAAGAGCCGGAAAGCTAACTAAAATGACGAAACGAAAGACCTCTCTTCCAAAGAAACGTCAAGAAGAAATGACTGCTAATGAACTGCTCAAAACAGATATCAGCAGCATCACTGAACAAGATTTTAGAAGAATAATGGTAAAATTAATAGCTGGGCTTGAAAAAAACATAGTGGACATCAAAGAAACTATGGCTACAGACAGAATGGAAAATAAAAATAGGCATGAAGAATTAAAAAATGCGATAAATGAGATACATAATAAATTAGAGGCCTCCAATGCACGGATTGAAGAGGCAGAAAGGAGAATAAGTGATTTAGAAGACACCATTATAGAAAAACAAGAAGCTGACAAAAAAAGAGACAAACTGATCCAGGAACATGAAAGAAGAGTTCGAGAGCTCAGCGACATGGTCAAACGCAACAATATCCATATCATAGGAATCCCAGAAGAGGAATAGAGGAGGAAAGGTGCTTAAGGAGTCCTGGAACAAATTATAGCAAAGAACTTCCCCAACCTGGGAAAAGAAGTAAACGTTGAAATACAAGAGGCTCAGAGTACCCCCCTCATACGTAATCTGAATCGACTTTCTGCAAGGCATATCATAGTAAAAATGGCAAAATATAAGGACAAAGAGAAAATTTTGAAAGCAGCTAGGGACAAAAGGCCCCTAACATACAAAGGCAAACCTATCAGAGTGGTAACAGACCTATCTACTGAAACGTGGCAGGCCAGAAAGGAATGGCAGGAGATCCTTAATGTGATGAACAGAAAATATATGCAGCCAAGAATCCTCTACCCAGCAAGCCTGTCATTCAAAATAGAAGGAGATATAAAAACCTTTCCAAATAAACAGAAATTGAAAGAATTTGTCACCACTAAGCCAGCCCTGCAAGAAATCTTGAGGGGGACCCTCTGAAGGAAAGGTTGCAAGAAACAAAGATACCAGAGACACCACCACAAGTATGAACTCCACAAAGGACACAAAGTCTCTAAACCCACATATCTCAATAATAACACTGAATGTAAATGGGCTGAATGCTCCAATCCAAAGACATATGGTAGTAGAATGGATAAAAAAAAAAATCCATCTATATGCTGTCTACAAGAAACTCATTATAGACCTGAAGATACCTTCAGATTAAAAGTAAGGGGATGGAGAAATATATATCATGCTACCGGAAATCAAAAGAAAGCCGGAATAGCTATACTTATATCAGACAAACTGGACTTTAAATTAAGACAATAACAAGAGATGAAGAAGGGCATTACATAATAGTTACAGGGTCTATCCATCAGGAAGAACTAACAATCATAAATGTCTATGCACCGAATATGGGAGCTCCTAAATATATAAAACAATTAATCACAAAAAGAAACAAGATCATAGATAAAAATGTGCTAATAGCAGGGGACTTCAATACTCCACGTACAGCAATGGATAGGTCAACCAGACAGAAAATCACTAAAGAAATAATGGACTTGAAAGACACACTGGACCAGATGGATCTGATAGATATATTTAGAACTCTACATCCTGAGGCCAAGGAATTCACTTTCTTCTCAAGTGCGCATGGCACATTCTCCAAGATAGATCATATACTGGGACATAAAACAGCCCTCAATAAATATAAAAGAATTGAGATCATACCATGCACACTTTCAGATCACAATGCTACGAAACTTGAAATCAATCACAGGAAGAAGCCTGGAAAACCCCCCAAAAACATGGAGGTTAAAGACCACCCTACTAAAGAATGAATGAGCCAATCAGGCAATTAGGGATGAAATTAAAAAAATATATGGAAACAAATGAAAATGAAAACACAACAATCCAAAATCTATGGGATGCGGCAAAGGCAGTTCTAAGAGGAAAGTACATTGCACTCCAGGCTTATTTCAACAAACTAGAAAAAGCGCAAGTCCAAAATCTAACAGCTCACCTAAAGGAACTAGAGGCAGATCAACAAGAACGCCCTAAACCCAGTAAAAGAAGAGAAATAGTAAAAATCAGAGCAGAAATAAACAACATAGAGACCACAGAAATAATTGAACAGATCAATGAAACCAAGAGTTGGTTTTCTGAAAAATAAACAAAATTGACAAACCTCTAGCCAGGCTTCTCAAAAAGAAAAAAGAGAGCACCGAAATAGACAAAATCATGAATGAAAATGGAATTATTACAACCAACCCCTCAGAATACAAGCAATTATCAGGTTATACTATGAAAAACTATATGCCAACAAATTGGACAACTTAGAAGAAATGGACCAATTCCTAAATGCACACCCACTACCAAAATTCACACGGGAAGAAGTAGGAAATCTGAACAGACCCATAACTAGTGAAGAAATCGAATCAGTGATAAAAAATCTCCCAACAAATAAGAGCCCAGGACCAGATGGCTTCCCCGGGGAATTCTACCAGACGTTTAAAACAGAATTAATACCCATTCTTCTCAAGCTATTTCAAAAAATAGAAAGTGAAGGAAAACTCCCAGACTCATTTTATGAAGTCAGCATCACTCTGATTCCCAAGCCAGACAGAGACCCGGGAAAAAAAGAGAGCTACAGGCCAACATCCTTGATGAATACGGATGCAAAAATTCTCAACAAGATACTTGCAAATCGAATTCAACAGCACATAAAAAGAATTATCCAACAAGATCAAGTGGGATTCATTCCTGGGTTACAGGGCTGGATCAATATTCGCAAATCAGTCAATGTGATACATCACATCAACAAAAGAAAAGATAAAAACCATATGATCCTGTCGATAGATGCAGAAAAAGCATTTGACAAAATACAGCATCCATTCTTAGTAAAGTCTCTAGAGAAAGTTGGGATAGAAGGAACTTACTTAAACATCATAAAAGCCATCTATGAGAAGCCTTCAGCTAACATCATCCTCAATGGGGTAACACTGAGAGCTTTCCGCCTGAGATTAGGAACACGACAGGGATGTGCACTCTCACCACTGCTGTTTAACATAGTGCTGGGAGTCCTAGCATCAGCCATCAGACAACAAAAGGAAATAAAGGGCATCAGAATTGGCAAAGAGGAAGTCAAACTATCACTTTTTGCAGACGACATGATACTCTACATAGAAAACCCAACAGACTCCACCAGAAGCCTACTAGAACTGATCCAAGAAATTAGCCAAGTTGCAGGGTACAAAATCAACGTACAGAAATCGGTTGCATTTTTATACAACCGATATATTCTTGATTTCTTGAGAAATCAAGAAGCTGATCCCATTCACAATTGCACAAAAACCCATAAAATACCTAGGAATAAACCTAACCAAGGATACAAAAGATCTGTATGATGAAAACTATAGAAAACTTATGAAGGAAATTGAAGAAGGCACAAATAAATGGAAAAACATCCGATGCTCATGGATAGGAAGAATAAATACAGTTAAGATGTCATTACTACCCAAAGCTATCTACACATTCAATGCAATTCCAATCAAAATTGCACCAGCATACTTCTCAAAGTTAGAGCAAACTATCCTAAAATTTGTATGGAACCACAAAAGACCCCGAATAGCCAATGTAATAGTGAAAAATAAAACCAAAACGGGAGGTATCACCATCCCAGACTTTAACCTCTACTACAAAGCTGTGATCATCAAGACAGTATGGTATTGGCACAAAAACAGACACATAGACCAATGGAACAGAATTGAGAACTCAGAAGTGGACCCAAAAGTATACAACCAACTGATATTTGACAAAGCAGGAAATAATATCCAATGGAAAAAAGACAGCCTCTTTAA